>NW_004797581.1:15754-19840 GCF_000002075.1 Aplysia californica | reverse complement strand
CAGGGGTTTTGTCTCCAGACAACCCCGCAAAAAACAGTTTCTGTCATGAATATATTGCCATTAACTTAAGTACAGGTACTATTTGTTAATGTTGTACCTTTTACAAACAACACATGGTGAATGTATTCACACAGTTATCAACAGCAAATAAAAAATGAATAATGTCTGTCTGTCTATCTCTCTCTCTGTCTCTCTGTCTCTCTGTCTCTCTGTCTCTCTGTCTCTCTGTCTCTCTCTCTCTCTCTCTTCAATTTTAGGACCACCATATATATAGTATAGGTTTTTAATGTGGGCGCTTGCCCACGGGACCTCAGAGATTTTTTTTCACCCTTTTCTTAGAAGGCTAGGCATTTTCAGTCTTACCTACCAAGACCAGGGGTGTGGATGAAGACATAAGTATAAGAATAAGGAACTGAGGAGTGGCATTAGAAAGAGTCAAGAGTCCAGATGGAGGGTTAAAGTTGGGGGGGGGGGGGGGGGGGTGGAGATAAAAGCATATGGCAGAACATGACTGAGAGCAAGAAAGGAGGTGAAAGGAGAACAGTTTAGAAAATAAAATTTTCTGTCGAAAGAGAGGCAAATGAACCAATGAAGTTTGTGCATCTCATATTCAACTGCGTTAGAATATCAAGTATATTTTTATCTTCGGCTTGGCTTTTATCCTTCACTATTTCCTAGAAGGTTTTACAGTAGGCTAAATTCCTTCTACTAGGCAGCAGGAAGAATATAATGTACATTACTGTGAAGACTTATGAGATGAAAGCCAAGCCTGTTTTGTGAACTAGCACTTTTGCGTTGTATGAGCTATCCATGATATGATTTCGAATTTTTCGTGTTCCTATAATACAACCCGACTGTAGTTATTTGAAATTATTTTTCATTCTCTTAAACTTCTAAAAATTGTTTATTCATTTATTCAGAGCTATCTTTTTTTCATTGCATGTAAAATATCGTCAGTGCATTTCGCTATCCACGTATGGAGCATTTTTATACTTTCGGGAAAATGTGAAAAAAACTTTTTATTCGTCTTATAAGCATTTCAGACTCTTGATTTTTATAATTTATAAGTTCTCATGAAGTATTCACTCAAAGTAAAATGTGAGAGTTAATTTTTAAGATTGAGCTTGTGCTCAGGTCAAATGCCTAATTAAGACCAGAATTTTCAAATTGTATTCCATACATGAATAGCGAACTGTAATGACAATATGTGACTTCAATTCTCATGTGGGGAAGTCTTATTTTATTGAGTCCCTCTTTCTGCAAAGATGCTGTATCCCATTGAGCCCGTGTTGGCCCTGAAATAAGTAGTTCAGCTTATATTGCTTCTAAATGATCTAAACAGTAACAACAGGGGTGCAAACATTAACAATCATACATCCAGCATCATTTCTGTTGATGTCTGGGATATCATTTGTTTGCACAGAACTGTTGAGGTTAGTCATCACATAAAATTTACATCGTTTTGGAGCTGCCTTGACTGCCTGTTCTGATGTCCAAGTTAATGCTGAAAAAATCTTAAAGAATTATCTGCCTGCTTTGTCAAAGACCGTACGAAAATAATCATTGTTGAGGGTGTTTTTTCCTACAAATGGTTTTTTCCCCACTTCACCTGACATTTTCTTGGTGAAGTGATATTTGGTTTTTCACAATTATCCACTGGCTATGGAAATGTAGTGTTTTGTTTTTCTTGTTATTTCATGTACAGTTTCATGCCTTCTCCTGTTTTTTATTTCATACTTTCCTTTGTCTGTTGAAGTTAAGGGTAAGTTCAAACTTGAAATGCACTTCAGTTTATTATACAAGGGTGACCTTATTTAGGCCACACTGTGGCCTAAATAAGCTAAACCCCCCTCCCTTACCTTATTTAGGCCACACTGAGGCCCAAATAAGCTAAACCCCCCTCCCTTACCTTATTTAGGCCATATGTGGCCTAAATAAGCACTCCCATTATACAAAGTAGTCTGCTTTGGTGCACCCATAAAATGCTCCACTTTGCCATTGTCCATGTGAAGAATGTGTGTTTATATGATTATATTTCTTTTTAATTTTCCCAGATTTGTTTGGAGACAGGAAAATAAAATGCAGGAATTGGATGACATATTTACTTTTGTGGCTTTTGCACTTGTTGGGCTTCTCCTGAAAAAAATGATAGATTTATATCAAGGAATGTGTGTGGTGATATGGCTTGGAACTTGGAGAGTGTTAGGCAGTTTTTCTCAGAGAAGCGTTCCAGTTCTGATGGGGCTTGTCTGTGCAACATTTTACATCATTGTATACTGGAATTTCAGGAAGAATTTGAATGAACCTGTGAAATGTAATGTTAAAAGCCCAAAAGTGATGGATCATGGAACATTTAATTTTATGAGCAAAAGCAAGCGATGTCTCCGAAAAGGCAGTGAGTCTCTGAAATATCTTGGAAAAAAAGTTGAGATGTTTGTGTATCCAGCAAGATGGGAAGATAATCCTCTACCATGGTGTCAACGACTGAGTTCTTTTTATAAAGCTCCTCAAATCCCTGGTCTTCGCCATATTGATTTAGCCCGAATGGGCTATTCTTTTCATCCAGCAGAAGGACAAGATGTTCCTAATCGCATCAGATGTGAGGGGTAAGAGTTTTTAACATTATCTTTGTGTCTGTGTGCCGCTTTCATATTACATGTATGCATGCACATGCCTGTCTATGCTGCATATATCTTATGTATGTTTGTGTGGTAGAGCACATGTGGAAGCAAACTTCTAATGTTTAAGAAAAAAAATTATTAGGACCATATGTGAGGCAGCGTGGTGAAATCAGGTTCTCGTCAATTTTGGGGCATGTAGAGTTATTGGTATCATCTTAAAGCTTGTTCAGTTGTCTTTATTAGGAAGAAAAAAATATCTTGAAGACAAGTCGAGATATTTGCGAAAGAAGGAAGTGGGGTCACCTTTTTCAGAGGTAAAATTAGTGAGAAAATGGCCGCCAAATATTAGTTATTTCCTTAGCTTAATGTGGTAACTGAAAATTTATATTTTTTTGCCTTTAATCAACGTTTTTCTGAAAAATCCACACAGAAATGAGTTCTTTAATGGGCTTGAAGGGTGTTGAGCCAAACAACAAAAATTTGATAAAAATTCACAAACCTGCAGAAAAATGCAAGTTTCTTCACTTTGATTATTTTGACGAGAGCCTGATTCCACCACGCTGCCTCACATATATAGCAGTCAGTACCAAATTGAAATAGACTCTAAATAACCTATATTACACCTTTGGGTTGTTAGTTAAAACATTTAGAGCATTTCCAAGTTTAGGATGTGTATTAATTCATTATAAGATGGTCTTGGCCAGATACTGCAATCAGCTTCTACAATTAAAATAAAAGAGGGCAAGTTAACTCTTTCCCTGTATATATGTCGTCAGTAAGCTGTTCAAATGTTCAAAGCCCAAGAAAGCAAAATTTTTCAGGAGAGTGAAAAGACTGATATAATATATGTTTTTGAAAAATAATTGCTTGTACAACATGTATCTTTCTTTTGCTTTTTTTTATTTCAAAGTGAAAACTTGAGTTTTGACGAAATGTTTGTTTAGTTCATGCAACCAATACGTTACCACCAATTAAGAAACCAGAAAGAAATATTTTTAATGAGGCTATGTACAAGAACAGCTGGCCAACAGCATACTCCATTTACCCTAGATCATTCACAACTTGAAATGTGTCATGTTTTTCAATATTGCTTAGTGTTTGTACAGAAAGATTTCAGTCCTTTTGATCAATTAGTGTTTAAAAAATTGAAAAGATAAAGAGTGCTATAAACTGTAAACATTTGCCTCCAGAATCTTTTCTGCCTCTCTGTGCGCAAAACGGAAATCAGAGTGCACCGTCTCAATAAGTAATCAAGGTGGGATCATGCTAAACCTCTCTCGTGACTGGCCGTATACATCAATGCTGTTGTTTTTTCCCCAAGAGAATGTTTTTACTGTGAAATTTGCTTTAAATGAACTCTGATAAAATGATTTTATGATACAAACTCAACCTGCTACTTTTGTTTCCCCATTGGAAAAACGATGGAAAATTGATCTGGGGATTTTCGTCAAACTAATTGGGGGGG
>NW_004797581.1:7549-15573 GCF_000002075.1 Aplysia californica | reverse complement strand
ACTGTTTTGAGAAAATCGAAGGTAAAGTTGTTTTTTTCCCTTTATCACTTTCTTTAAAAGGGGAGTTTTCTCTATATCCAAACAAAATATACACACCAATGAAACCAAACTTGTCCTATAGGTAGGGCAATGCCCACCTTAAGTGTAAGTCAAGATTTCTGGAAATCCCCGAAATCTGGGTTAGCCCGCTTGTCCTTAAAAGAGATCATATTATATCCCATATAATTATATAGTTGAGTTGGGGAATGGAAAATTCCTTTGCTGTAGAATATAATTGCTCAAACATGTGAGGATAGTGCAAACTCACGAGTGTGAGTGTTGCATCATTTGATTGAAAGCTCTAATTTGAGAGGGTAGCTCCACGACTTGATTAGAGTTTGCCAAAGATACGCTCGTATATGACTGATAGCGACTTGGCACCTAATAATTTAAGAAAAGCATTCGTCCTTTTTACTACGTTCAGTTGATAGAGCCACCTCCTCCATGGTGTATGCTTTTAGAACGTCGATACTTGCACATTTTTGTAACACAAACAATTATTCTTTTCTTAATTGTGCTACTTTAAATTCTTACAACAGTACAACTTTTTGCACGAAGAGGCTTCTATACCTCATAGTTTGAATAGAGTGTCTTGCAGTATTAGTTGAAGTAGTAAACCTGTTCTTTTTTAAATCTCTTTGCTCATAAAATGGTTTGACCCTTCGTTTGCATGAGTAGTTAGTTGTTGTTTTTTTTAATTCTTATTAGGATCCTCTGTCTTTCTACTGACTTGGTTTGGATTGTCTTTTTTCCTCTTAATTTTCAACCAGAATTTCCCTCTCTTTCCTTATCCTTTCTGACTCTCTGTCTTGCATCACCTCACTCACAAACTACACGCTCCTACACCCAAAAATAGTTAGGCTTCAACAGAAAATTCACACCTTATCTGAAACAGGGAAAGATATCATGTTCGCATGGATACCTAGCCATGTGGGCATCCGAGGAAACGAGCAGATAGATGACCTGGCGAAGAAATCCTTATCCCTTCTGTTGGAATCAACGACGACCACTCTCCCACAGACTGACTTTAAAAATAAAGTAAAAAAGTACACCTCCAGTCTGTGGGAGAGCCACTGGAAAGAAACAGACGAGTAACAAACTCTATAATATTAAACCCAAATTGGGACCGTGGAATCCATCGGACCTCTCCAGAAGAGAAGTAGTCATTTTTGCTCGATTACGCATCGGACACCCGGCCCTAACGCACTAATGTAACCTCCTTCAGGGAGATGAGAAGCCGTTCTGTGTCGGATGCGACACAGATTTCTCCATTAGACACGTTTTAATCGAATGTCTACACTTTGGAGAGATCCGAAGGAAATACTTTAAATGCAAAAAATGGCAAGACATTTTTTCCGTCGTTGGTCCCAACAGAATTTTTGATTTTATGAAGGCCATTGGCCTTTATGGAAAGTCATGCATTTTTAAATGTCATAGAAAGTTCTTTGAATTTAAATTTAAATCTAAAATCTATTTACACTCGATTTTTAGCGTTTTAAAATGTGTTTTATAGCAATATTGACCAGTACCAGATCAAGAAATAAACTGTTGGGGAAAAAAGCAACTTGTTTCGAGCGCTCTTATGATCTTATGCTGTTGCGAGCACCGTAAAACCCCATACTAAACTAAAAACTTCTCTACTTCAGTGCATGCCATTTATACTTATTATGCCTTATATTGTATGCACAAACAATGCTAACATGTGCATGTGTAACAGTAACATTCAATCATAGACTCTTACTGAACTATTTCTTTTTATTTTACTTTTCAGTTGCCGTCGCTCACTTAGTACATCAAACATACATTCCCGAAGAGACCTTATCCATCCTGATAGATGCCCAATGCTTATGCCTGAAAATTTGTTCCCACCGCAAAACCAACAGACAGGGTATGTAAATGAAAAGTTGAATATGTTTGAGTTTATCTCAAACTATTTTACTCTAATTCTTAGTTGCTTATGACAGGGTGGATAAACATGATGGGTTATTACAAACAACAGCCTTCTGTATTTGTAACAGTAACACCTTTTAAACTAATTTCAGATATATAATGTAAGCCTACATGTAGACTTACTGTACTATCATGTACACGTTACTAAGCAGAATTATTAGAACAAATGGTAATATTTAAGGCCTTCTCTTCATTTTGATTCCATATGAATTAAAAAATAATGAACAAAAATGTAACTTACATTATTTTAATCTGGATCGCTAACAACAACAACAACATTATTTTAATTCCCCATATTGTACAGTTTTACTTAACCTGCTTTTTTTTTTTCTTGCATTGTGATTAATAGATCTGCCCCTGCCAAACCAAGTCTCAATTATCTCAATGTGCAAACAAGAGGAAGTGACAGACGTATGGGTGAGATATCCTGGTTTTCTGATTATTAATAAGAGCGTTGTGTGAAAACATGCTACAGTTGAGCACAGATCTCGAACACGTCGGGGATTGACATATATGTTCAACACATCTGTAATTCGAGTGAACAGTTAATACAAGAAATAAAAAGAAAAAAATTGAAGAAAATCAAGTGAAGTAATTGTGACAGTATATTCGTCATCATTGCCTTTTTCACCCTGGGTCAGGATATAGGCCACAAACAAACACGTTCCACCTTTCCCTATCCTGAGTGAGTTGCTTGATGTCACTCCATGTCTTCCAACTTTTCTGTCCATCTATTTCCGTGACTGTTCTCCAGGTTCCACGTGGTCTTCCCCTTGATCTTTTACCCTGTGGGTTCCAATCTAACACTTTCCATGTTATGCAGCTGCTTGACTTCCTGAAAGTGTGTCCAATCCATCGCCAATGCCTTCTTCCCACCTCATCTCTGACTGGGCTCTGTCTCATTCTTTTTAATACTTCCTCGTTGGTGATCCTGTCTGTCCATCTGATCCTGGGTAGGTTCCTCAGACACTTGTTCAAGAAAACCTGGATCCTCTTTAAGTTCGTCTGAGATGCATTCCTTGTCTCACATCCATACAACAGGACTGACTTCACATTTGAGTTGAAAATCTTCAGCATTATTCGTAGTGAGATATCCCTGGTTCTCCAAATCCTGTTCAAAGAAATAAATGCAGTCTGTGCCTTTCCAATACGGGACTTTATTTCAGCGCCTTTCCTCCCTCTCTGTCAATTATACTCCCAAGATAGCAGCAGTGGCGGTGGGTAGTGAAGAGCTCACGGGCTTGAGCCCCCCTCCCCACCCCCCAACACTATACCAAAGCAAATGAAAATAACAAAATAAGCAGTTGAAGCTGTTATAATCGCATGCAACGAATATATAGAGTGATCAATGTGGCGGCTTGCTCCTTTATCCAATCTCTGTTGTCACCGCTTACAACTATAGTAAGCTAACAGCCAATCAAATGTTTTTAGGGCTCAGCAAAGAGCGAGCCCATTTCCACGTCCCTCCTTAATGAAACCCCTATTGTAAAAAAAAGTAGAAGACTTGAAAAATAACACTGCACAGAGGGCTCAAGCTCTCCAGGCCCTGACAATGGGGTGAAAGGTTACAACACACTTCCCCCCAGGGACACAGTTACCTATGTGCCCATTGAACCTTTGTTAAGTGCGTTCTCATTCTACTTTCCTCGACTACACGCCCTAATCCAGCTCATAGACGATACATTTGGAGTGCTGTGAGTACATGTTTGTGTGTGTACCACTGAGATTTAACAGTTATTAATTACATCTAACCACTTTTGGGGCCACTTTTTCATCAGATGAAAATTAATTAGAGAAATTTGGAGGTGAAAGGGCTTCATCCCCACCTTTCAGAAGAAATAAATGTAAAACAAAGAGATGGAAGACAAAGGTGTCGCTTCTCCTTTAAATGACTCTCAAAATGCTGTGGCCGAGTATTGAAAAATCATCACTGTTTAGTTCTAATTGCTTGCTATTTGGTGGTAAAGAAGTGGAAGTGTCCTAAGCCCCACTCAAATTTTGGTCTACCCACCACCACTGGATATATCAGAAGGATTTGACGTCTTCTAGTGCATTTCCCTCTACTGTGACCTGCTCCTTTCGTAGTGCTTCTATCCTTAGAACTTTTGACTTTCCGGGGTGGATCCTCAATCCAACAGACTCTGATAAGCTGTTTAAAATTGTGGTCTTTGCTTGCATCTGTTCCTGAGTATGTGACAGAAGCGCCAAGTCATCTGCAAAAAACCAGATAGTTCAACTATGTCCATGGGGTCCACTGTATGCCGTTTCTGTGTCCTTTGGTAGTTTCCTTCATCAGCCAGTCGATTGCCAAGATAAAGAGGAAAGATGATAGTAAACATCCCTGTCTCACACCGGTCTTGATGTCAAAGCTGTCAGTTAGCTGGCCATCATGTATAACCCTGCAACTTGTCCCTTCGTACTTGCTCCTGGTGAGGTTAACCAACTTCTGTGGGATTCCGTGATGTCTCAGTATCTTTCACGGTGTTGCTCGGTCTATACCGTCAAAGTCCTTCTCATAGTCAAAAAGGTTGATCAATTGGGAGTTCCACTCCAGGGGCTGTTCCACTATGATCCTCAGTGTAACAATCTTGTCTGTGGTTGACCGATTTTTCCGAAAACCAGCCTGTTCATCCCAAAGTTTTGGATCCTTTGCAGACTTGATTCTCTCCAGAATGATTTTGTTGAAGACCTTACCTTGTAGTGAGAGAAAAGTGATTCCTCGGTAGTTGCTGCAGTTGCTGAGATCTCCCTTATTTGGAAGTTTCACAAGGTGTCCTTTTTTCCAATCCTTTGGGAACTTTCTCTTATTCCAAGTCCTGGTAAACAATGGGAGAAGGAGGTCTGCCGTCACATTGGCTTTTGTTTTTAGGGCCTCAGGTGGAATCTGATCAGGACCAGCCGCTTTATCGTTGTTCAGCTTCTTAATGGCATCAGTAATCTCTTGTTTTGATGGAACATCACAGCTGATTGATAATTCATTTCTTGCTAGCAGGATGTTTGGCGGGTTATTTGGTGGTGGTCTGTTCAGGAGACTGTTGAAATGCTCTACCCATCGTCTTTACTGAGTTTCCTTTCCAAAAATGTCTTTTCCCTTTCCTGTGTCCATCTAAGAGACTTACATGGAACTTCGTTCTTTTGGTTCATGTTCTGGTTCCGTGCTTTTTTATACGAAGCTTGAGTTTTGCTAACAGCAGGTGATGATCCGATCCAACATCTGCCCCTCTCTGTACTGTGACATATTCCAGAGAACGCCTGAACCTTTTCGTGAGACACAAAAATGATCGATCTAGTTCTCCGTCACTCCATTCGGTGATACCCAAGTAGATACCTTGTGGATCCTCTTGTGGGGAAAAACAGAGCCTCCAATGACAAAACTGTTGAATGCACGGATATTTGATAATCGCTCACATTCGCTTTCATTTGTTCCACGCCATGTTGTCCCATGATTCCCTCGTAACCTATGTTGTCCTTACCAATCTTGGCATTGGCATCTCCCATTATAATGTTGGCATCCTTCCTTGGTAGTTTGTCGATGACCCCCTGGAGCCAGCTGTATAAAGCATCCTTGTCTTCATCCGAAGCTTTATTTGTTGAGGCGTAGATATGAATTATGTTCATGTTGATGCTCTTTTTCTTTGTAGTGAATGAAGCCATGATGATCCTCTCCCCATGTGGTTCCCTTTCTCTAAGTGACTTCTGTGCATACTTAGGCCTACTCAAAAGATTCCCACTCCCTCCGCATGGTGCTTGTCTTCCCTCCCCTCCCAGAATACAATACTTGTCCCCCGCCCCCCCCCCCCCCCCCCCGAGCTGAGCTGCTTCTGTCCGGACTGTATCCTGTCGGTTTAGCTGACTCGTAGTATGTGCTGCCTGTATCTTGTGCCACTTGAGAACTCTTTCCTGCTTCGTAGGCCTACATGGTGCGGACATTCCATGACGCAATGCGGAGAGACTTGTTCGACAGAGAAGGTTTTGGGTCAGAAGAGTCCTTTCGGCTTTGTCTGCTGTCCTTCATTGTTCCTGCTGGTGCAGAAGCTCCTCCGTCTCCCAAGATGGAAAAATAATAAGGCGTGTTTGTTCTCGTTTCTATAACTTTCAGTTTTTACTGGGTCAGTTAGTTGGTCCTCCGTGAACTGGCACTTTTCGGGCGACCAGACCTATGCACCTTTAGTCACCTCTTACGAAATACACGGCAAGTGTATTCTTTGCTCCTCCATGGTAAAACTATGGGGCCCCCCATCTGCAGGGGTAGACAGTATATTAGTCACAAGATAAAACACTGATGTCATGAAAAATATGCTGGGCCAGTAATAGTAATATAGTGGGGCCGCTTAGCAAACCTATTGTGCATTTTGTGATACAAGCACCAAACTTGGCATAAATGTACATTAACATATTGAAATCATTTTCAGATATTGGGCCACTCGGATTTCTCTCTTAATGGCCGCCATATTAGATTTCAAAATGGCCGCCATTTGAAATCTACATTTGCGATTATCTCTGGGTCAAATGCTGCTACTGACTTCATTTTGGTGTCTAAATGTATGTTTTTGGGGTCAAGAAATCCAATGGTAGCAATCTACATTGCGTATTTTTACCAAACGGTCGCCATATTGGATTTTAAAATGGCCGCCATTTGAAATTTACACTTTTTATTATCTCTGGGTCTAATACTGCTATTGACTTCATTTTGGTGTCTAAATGTATGTTTTTGGGGTCAAGAAAGCCAATGGTAGCAATCTGAATTGTGTATTTGTACTAATGGGTCGCCATATTGGATTTCAAAAAGGCTACTTTACATTGCATGGCTGCTTCTCGATCTACATTCGTCGTTATCTTGTCGCCGTCAGGGTTCGATGGAGGATGCCAAGAAGAATCTGTTGCAATCGTTGCTGCTTGCCTTAGTCAGCATGACACTAGAGAGACCCAGCATCAAAGACCAGATGACAGACACTAACCTGCAGCAATTACCGCAGCCTAGATACTGAAGTTCAACTGTGTCAAACACAAGCGAACACGTGGCATCACATCATCCACCTGTGTCAGGCACAATGTTGTACAGGAGACCCCACTTCCAACATACATTGGGATGATGTTGCATGCTCATACACACAAAAAGGAATTGATCGACAGACTGTCACACCTTAGCCTGAGTATCTCTTATGGTAGAGTGCTCCAGCTCTCAGCAGAGATGGGCAACCATGTCTGCCAACAATTTTACAGAGAACAAGTGGTCTGACCTCCAAAAGTGCGTGGCGAAGAGTTCACAATTGCCGCTGTAGATAACATAGATCACAATCCTAGTGCAACAACATCAAAAGACTCCTTCCAAGGTGCCGCTATCTGCCTCGTACAATATCCTTCTTACACTGGTGAAGGAGTAAATCGGAGCATATTCGTTGCTGGAGAATCTGGGGATGCACGGTCCAAGACTGTCGCCCCTTTGCCGCACTATTATACTGATGTACCCCCTGTCACTAATAGCATCAAGACGTCGCCTGTCCCAGCTGCTGAAGTTGCGTCATTGACCAAAGGAGACTTCAAACAGTAGACTGATGAAGAATACCATTGGTTAGGCAATGCAAAACACGCCCTGGGAAGTCTCCCACTGGTACATTGGACAATAAAAACACATCTTGGGCTGCATTTCATGCCAGCCGACAGCCACCAGAGGGTAGAGTCATCTGCCCACGTCGCTGCTTCCACTTTTCCTGGAAAGTGCTCACACTGTGGCAATGATCAGGTATTCAATGGACGTTGTGAAGAAAGCTATAGAACACCTGAATCCTGGACAGGCACTAGTGGTCACATTGGATCAGCCACTGTTTGCTTTGGCCAAGAAGATACAGTGGAAGTGGCCAGAGAGTTATGGTGAAGACCATATAGTGGTGATGTTTGGTGGTCTCCATATAGAAATGGCAGTACTGAAAACACTGGGGGACTGGCTGCAAGGGAGTGGTTGGGTGGCAAGCACTGGTGCAAGCCGCGATTGCGACAGCAAAGACAGCAGACTCATTCCTGCGAGCATCTCAAGT
>NW_004797581.1:6032-6555 GCF_000002075.1 Aplysia californica | reverse complement strand
ACATTTGAAGAGTATGCTCCTAAGATCTTCATCCCATATGGCAAGAAGACTGCGTGGGCAGTCTGGACGGTACTGCCAGAAAACACTAGGGCGCTGCTGCTGGTGTCCTCTGCACCATGTGACATACCAAACGATGCAATGTCAATCATCAAGAGGTTCGTGATCCTGTTGTATGATCGAACCAGCAAATGCACAGACAATGACACGGATAGGAGGAAACTCTTCGCAAGGAAGAACGATGTGCTGCTGATCCTTCCAACGAAGGCAGCTTTAGAGGAACATGTCAAGAGGGGAGTGTATTGAGGTGGAAATGTGTGGGGTCAGATACTTTTGCCAGCACCAGAGCTCCCTGCACAAAACAACTAGGGTTGGTCAATGACTGGAGGACAGTACACACCATACTGGACCAGGCTACCAGGGGCAGCTCACAGCTGCAATGAGCTGGTTTCTTGCAAGTGCCATTTATGGTGTGTGAGGCTCTGCAAAAGCAAGAAGACTGCCCTCTGTGTGTGTGAAGGGGACC
>NW_004797581.1:2427-5928 GCF_000002075.1 Aplysia californica | reverse complement strand
AGAGTGTGAAAGATAACATTACGTTGAAATTGGTGCCGTTGGATTGTGCATTGAATTGTGCACTGGAATAGATTTGTGCATTAGAATTTTAGATTTGAGTCTTTGATTTATGTTTGTGCATTAGAATTGTGCATTAGATTGTGCTTTGGATTGTGAAATTGGTATCATAGGATTTCTTGCCCCCCCAAAAAAAAGATACATTTAGACACCAAAATAAGTCAATAGCAGCATTTGTCCCAGAGATACTCGAAAATGTAGATTTCAAATGGCGGCCATTTTGAAATCCAATATGGCGGCTCATTAGTAAAACTACGCTATGCAGATCGTTACCGTTGGATTCCTTGCCTCCCAAAACATACATTTAGACACCAAAATGAAGTCAAGAGCAGCATTTGCCCCAGAGATACTCGAAAATGTAGATTTCAAATGGCGGCCATTTTGAAATCCAATATGGCGGCCCCTTAGTACAAATACGCTATGCAGATTGTTACCATTGGATTCCTTGCCCCCAAAAACATACATTTAGACACCAAAATGAAGTCAGTAGCAGCATTTGACCCAGAGATAATCGCAAATGTAGATTTCAAATGGCGGCCATTTTGAAATCCAACATGGCGGCCATAAAGAGAGAAATTCGAGTGGCCCAATATCTAAAAATGTTTGCAATATATTAATGTACATCTGTGCCAAATTTGGTGCTTGTATCACAAAATGCACAATCCTTTTAAATTTTTGGGCTAAACCGCCCCACTAATAGGATAGAAGATTGGATCACAATCATGATAATGTATCCTACATTGGTCAGAGCACGCCAATCAACACTTTTATGTAATCACTTCCTGATTGATACCTTCATATTCAAACAACCACACACACACACACACACACACACACACACACACACACACACACACACACACACACACACACACACACACATATGACCATAATTCATACACCATACGACCCAATGCAATTCTACACTGTCTGTCTTCAAATATACCCTTCCACCCAGCACCCACCCTCACATGACTAGATTGAACAAAGTGCTTTATGCACACTACAAGTAATGTGTGATAATGCATCTCAGTACCAGCAGTGTGTGTATCATGCCGAGTGGGGGCGAGCCTGATGGGCTTATGTAACCTGATACTCTCGATAAGATGGGTATGTTGTTTTGCTCTATGCCCGTAGCAGGATGATTTGAATTCAAAACAATTACATAGAAATATTTGATCTGTTTATTTTTAGACAAGCTGTTCAAGGTACCCGCATGTGTGTTTGAGAAAACCATCTTGCCAGTTTAAAGAAAGAATGGTGGTTCAGTCGGGGAATGGCATACTGTACGAGCTGTCCGTGATTTCGAGTTTTACGTGTTTGGGGTATCCTGTGCGCTGCACATTATATAGGCCTATTTATGTGTGTGTGTGTGTGTGTGTGTGTGTGTGTGTGTGTGTGTTTCTCTCGCAAGATGCCAGATTTCACCCAGTTAGGTGGCAAAAATATAGCAAGCTAAACCTCAAACAACACATTATGTGATCCACTGACAAAATGTGTACATAATAATATAGGCTATATAATAATATATATATCATACATGTCTAATCAATAGATCAGCAATTTATGTACAGATGAAATTGTAGTAAGGATAAAAATCAGAGTAATACTGTTTTATATTGATTATAATATAACTTACGTTCAAAGATTAAAGATTATGTTAGAATTGTGATATTTTCTTAGAAGGTAGGGTTTTTTTATGTTAAGAAAGAGGCTAAGGAAGAGACACCAATTCAAAGGAAAATTTTAATGAGCAGTGTCATTTGATAACTTCATAATTTGAGAAAAAGTAATTTTATTTTTTTTTGTTCAATAAAATGCCAATGAAAATGTCCTATATTTGTGTCTTTTTTTAGACCAATCCTGGAGAGTACAGTCGTTTTGTGAATTGGAACGGGCCTCAGGATTGCTAACTGACCCAGAACAAGCAGCAAGTCTAGCCAGAGATGGCTTATACTTTACCGGTGTGTTTGGCTGTTATTGTAAAAATAAGGTTTCGACTTGATTAAGGCCCTTATTTCCCTTTTGTTTAAAAAATAAATAATGTTGTCTAACATTTATTTCATTACTGAATTATGTTTGTATGGTACTGGTACTAATGGTAGGCCTACTAGAGACAACATTTTAATTTCTGACTTTATTGTAAACTATTTCCCATCCTTTTCCCTTTGAGTATTGAATAGACTGAACATAAGGGAAAACAATCAAGAAGGCCTCCTCTGTAACTTAAGACAAACCATCTGTACAAACAGCTGACCCTTTCCATTTCCCCCTTTGCGTTCTCTCTCTGTAATGGCACTGCTTAAAACAGCAACCTGTAATAGTAATAGTTGGACAACCTGTCCAAAAGGCCACGCAAATCCGTCATGAAAGGCACATCAAAGACAAATATAAATGGCAGGTAGCCAGTGAGTTAAGACTACTTGTTTTTTTTAGGCTCATCTCTTGGAAGAAGCATGAGTTACTCGTACTTGTAAGTTTTGATTTATACAGTGTACATTCAGGTCTTGTTAATATTGTTTTAATCTGCTAGCACTTATGTATTTTAAAGTTCTAATGTTTAAGCTAAGATAATTAATGATGCGGAAATCAAAATAGGCCCTGAAAACAAATGAAGTCAGAAAAGTTATGTTGGAGGAATAAGAAATATAAACAAAAGCAGGACATATTTTCATGTTGCTACACCTGTGTTCAGGATTCCAACCGCCTGTGTTACTTCAAGAGGTGTTGCAGTGTGTAATAGATGCATTAACAAATTTTCTCCTTTTCAGTGCGCTTACTTTTGTTGCTATCTGAGAAGTCTTGATCAAAATATGAATATTGAGTCAAATCTCAACTTGTCACCACAGCCATTCTCTTTTTCCACATTATGTTATGTTCAGAGAAAATTATGTTTATAATCTTATTCGAGCTGGAAAGCAGTTTGGGAACTTCGTGTTTGAATATAACTTATTTTTCTCTTCAACAGGAGAAAATGATCAAGTCCAGTGTTGTTACTGTGACTTAGTCCTGCAGTACTCAGAAAATGGCACCATTCTGAGACGCCAACACCGGGACCAATCTCCAAACTGTCGCCATGCTCCATAGATGCTCAAAGTATTTCGTGCATGTCACGACAAATGTTTTGCATTTTTGTGGCTTCCTGGTGAAATCATGCACTCATTGAAATAACAAAATGGAAGAAACCAATATTTTTCCACCTGTTTGACAATTTTTATCAATTTTATTTTTTCAACTCAACATGTTTTAAAGACAAAACACATTTCTGTGTGGATTATACTGAACATTTTTTTATCAAAGGCACACAAAAAATACCTCCAGTCTGTGGGAGAGCCACTGGGAAAAGCAGAAAAATAATAAACTATATGAAATAAAACCCAAACTAGAACAGCGAAATCCTTCGGACTTCTCCAGAAGAGACGAAGTCATTTTTACTCGATTGCG
>NW_004797581.1:0-2327 GCF_000002075.1 Aplysia californica | reverse complement strand
CGCATCGGACACACAGCCCTGACCCACAAATACCTCCTACAGGGAGATGAGAAGCCGTTCTGTGTCGGATGCGACACAGATTTTACCATTAGACACATCTTAACAGAATGTCTAGACTTTGGAGAGATCTGAAGGAAATATTATAAATGCAAGAAATTACAAGATATTTTTCACGTCGTTGGTCCCAGCAAAATTTTGAATTTTATGAAGGCCATTGGCCTTTATGGCAAGTTGTAAAATGAAAACGTACTATTTAAAATTTTTTATTGTTACTTAAAAGAGTTGTTTTAAATCACAAATATATTTACACTGAATTTAAATATTTTAACTTTTTAGCAATTTAAAGTCAATTAGTTAACCAGTCGTGGAGTGAACTTTTGCGAAGGTGAACAACTTGTGTTTCGCGCGCTCATATGACCTTAGCAGTTGCGAGCGCCATAAAACCCTATACTACATACATACACAAAAAATGTAAATTTGCAGTTTCCAGGGAAACGCAAGCTTTGGAATTGACCAATTTTGTTGACCGAGGGAACAATATTAACTCTCAACAGTTTTTGGGTTTTGGCTAATTTTTAAGGTGAAGAGAGTGAGCAGAATAAAATATCCTATAAATTCCTGTGAATGTCAATAGTACATGTATAAGTGTTACATGTCAATGGAAAGGTTATTGAGTAGACTTTGATGTGATGAAATAATTATGTGTGTATAATGTCCCATTTGCTTTTTATATGTGACCCTTTTTCTATGTATCTAAAAACAAAAAAACAAAAATGATTCCCCCCCCCCCCCCCCCCACCCACATCTTTTCATAGCGAAAGAGGGGGGAAAAAGTGTTAATTGTTTTCAGCTAAATTGATTCCATTTATAGTTTCTAAAAGGAACATTCAATTCTACAAAATGTACCAAAAATTAGATAAATTTTATGCCAACTGGTAGGGATGACAGCCACTAGTCTGGTTCAAATTTGAAATGCAAGCGAATAATCACATTGCATAAAAATTGTTATAATTGTTAACTAGGCTCGTGTGACTTCAGACGTTGTACCTAAAAGCAATGCATATTGGGTAGTCATTAATTTTAGACAAATAAATCACAGATTTCAGTCAACTCATTTGTATACACATGTATTTTGACCTACGTTTGGTACTTCTTTAATAGAAATATGGGAGTATTTCACTTATATTGCTAAAGGAGCCTACCTTTGGCTCTCTGACATCGCAATTCGAGCTGCATAGATTTATCTGTTGTCTGGGTCTATAAATATAGCCTTGTTTTGATTTTTGTAGAAAAAAAAATTTATTCAATATGGCGAACAGATGAGAATGAATTAAGCAAAATGCAACAACCCATTTAAGTATGGAAACATATTTCAAAATTATTATCCACATTTTTTCGGGGTGGTAATTCAACAGAATCAAGTCCAAACTCTAGATCTGTGTAAGTAGAAGCACCAAAATGGATAAATTAGATAGATCATGAGATTTATAGTCTCCCATAACCATAAAACATTTATGTTCCATAAATTCTAAAGGAAAGAACTGTTTAAAAGTTAAGATGACACCAATAACTCCATATCTGCCCAAAAATTGATGAGTGCCTGGTTCCACCGTGCCTTTACTCATTCTCATTTGTAAATTTATTATGTGTAGTGGTACAGGTGATACAATATGGAGTGTAGAATGACGCAAGGTGGTGAAAGTGGCGTCGGTGGCCTAGTGGTTAGGCTCTCGGACTCGCAACCGTAAGGTCGTGGGTTCGAATCCCGTCAGGGACCCGACGTTGTGTCCTTGGGAAAGGCACTTTACACGAATTTTCCTCACTTCACCCAGGTGGGAATGGGTACCCGGCTATAGACAGCGAAAGATCTTGTCAGTTTGTTAGTGTTTGAGCGCTTAATCAGCTGCTTGCACTGTATGCTTCCCGGGAAGCTGAGAATGTTTCGGAATGTTCTATGGTCTGCTGGGGTAATAATATAGTGTAAAGCGCATAGAGCCTGCTGTTGAGCGGGGATATGCGCTATACAAATGCTATTTATTTATTATTTATTATTTATTATTTTTTATTATTATTAAAGCCGAAAGGAAACCACCAAGCCAAGAAACCTCCTGTCAACCAGAAGAACCACCAGACATATGTATGTATGTATGTATGTATGTGTGTGTGTGTGTGTGTGTGTGTGTGTGTGTGTGTGTATGTGTGTGTGTGTGTGTGTATGTGTGTATTTGTGTGTGTGTGTGTGTGTGTGTGTGTGTGTGTGTGTGTGTGTGTATGTGTGTGTGTGTGTGTATGTGTGTGTTTGTGTGTGTGTGTGTGTGTGTGTGTGT
>NW_004797580.1:856670-858007 GCF_000002075.1 Aplysia californica | reverse complement strand
CAGGTGTTTCATTTTCATCGCGTCTATGCTGGAGACGAACGCAAGAAGATCAAGCTTGTAAAGTTAAGCGGATTGTTTCTCGAACAAGAAGGCTCTTCGGCTCATACCAAAAATTTTATTAGATTTCGAAACAGTAAAAAAACATTTTTGATATAACTGATATTAAACCAATGCTGATCTATGGCTGTGAAATTTGGGGTATCAAAAATTCAGGACATTATTGACAATGTTCGGGTAAAAATTATTCTGGAAAGCCTTCTTGGGTCTTGGCAATGCTACACTCACGTGCTTAGTTTCCAAGAGAAGTGGGAAGAACGAATATGTTATGATTACATCAATTGTGTAATTAAATTATGTTACAGACTTTTTTACTTAGAAAATGGCAGATATCCAAAGAAATTTTACCTGCAATTATATCATTCCTGTGAATTTCAGAACTGGGCAGAGTCAACTGGACCACTGATGTTAAAACCTAAAACCTTTTTATGTTCCATGGAGTTTGGATAAGCCTGGTTTTCACAAAGTGCTGGAAGCACTAACTTATTTCTCAGTGAAGTAAAAAGTAGGCTTGTTGATCATTCTGTGCAGAACATAGAGGAAGAAGTCTGTCGCAAGTATAATTTATTCTCTTTTACAATTCTGCTTCAAGAAACAGCTGAGTATATCATTAACCCCAGAAGGGATTGGAACAGAAGAGTCATAGCCTTGTTAAAAACTTATAGCCTTTCATTAATCAACTAACTTTATTGGTGAAAATTAATAAATTCACCCTCATGAAATTGAAGATGAATTTCGCTTTATTTTATCTTGTCCAAATTTTGTCCATCAAAGGAAATTATTAATTCCTCCCCAGTCTGACTCGGCCCAGTGAGAGAAATATGCAATATTGTCTCATGCTATGAGATATTTGCACAACCGGTATTTTTTCGTTATAGAAACTTTAGTTTAACAAATGAATGTTTTGTATGATGTGATGTGGGCCAGTGACCTTACAAACTGCACCAATTTACTTATTGTGCGGTCAAAAATTTGTGGCACAACTTTTTGTCAAATATTTCCTCAACTATCAAACATAGACTATCCAGATTTTGCCCAGTGATTTGTCTTAACAGATCAATATTTTTGTAAACACCCGGTAGCTGAATTCTAGAAAACTCCTTAATAAATACTAATTAAAAAATCCTAGTGGGTGTTTTTTTTTGCCTGGGTGTAGAAGATGAGAGTACAATGCTCAGTGGGCCTGTTTGCTTTATTGTTTTAATCCTTATGAAGGTGTAAAAGAGCTATTCCGGGAGAGAGAGAGAGAGAGAGAGAGAGAGAGAGAGAGAGAGAGAGAT
>NW_004797580.1:853855-855143 GCF_000002075.1 Aplysia californica | reverse complement strand
TACCCTCCAGAAAACCTATATCTCTGCACCAAAGTGCTCAATTCACATAAAGAAAAAGCAAGCAAGCTGAACCGGGAGAAAAAAACATGTAACAAAAACAACAGTATCTTGGAAGCAGCCATGGTTGCTCTGAAGATACAGATCACTGTTGAACAACGTATTTTATTTGTTGAAACATATAATATTGAAACAAAGTGCCCTATGCAGACACGGAATCCCTTCTGTAAACGGTTTGGAATCAACACCAAAGATCGTGCGAAAATACCAAGTAAAGTAACAATACTTAAGAGGGTGGGTGACTTCAAGTCACATGGCTCTGTTGAAAATAAAAACAAGAGATAGTGGTAGATCGATGCAAGTGCGCACTCCTTCGAATACAGACTAAAAACGCCGACAAAACGCCTTTTTACTTATTTACAGCAGTTTCAAAATTTAAAATTAGAGTTTTGTTAGCGTAACCATTTAATTAAAAAGGGCTTTATTCTGAACTTGAGTTCTAATTTATAAAAAAAAAACTAGTCTAGTTTCGCCTTGATTTGTTCCCCTTCTCAAGTTGGGTAAGTGATCAGCTATTGATTTCGCAAATACAAAATTGGTCGCCAAAAATGAAAAAAAAAAGGCGTTTTGTCAGTTTCGATCAGAGCAGCAGTGGTGATGGAGTCTGTGAGCGCAGAGCCTAAACAGTAAGTTCGTCATCATAGTATTGAATTAACTATTGCTAGAGAATCTGTTCGGTGTGTATGTTGAAGTAGGCCTAAGATCTGAAGTTTAAACCGTACAAGATCCAGATACATCAAAGGCTCAGCAAGTGGAATGTCATAGACAATTTCGTCAAGCGCCTCAGAGCGTGTATCACCGGAAATGGACGTCACGTGGAGCATTTGCTCTACTTTCCTTCAAACTTGGAATTTTTATCCGTAAAATTTTCATAATAAATCTAGATCTAGGATGGAGACCAAGTACGCCTGTGAAATCTTGTGTTTCTATCTCTATCTTAGTCTTTTTTTTATGCGTGTCTCCGTGGGGAAAGTTTTTTCTTTGGGTCACCTGGTAGATCTATGTGTCGGATTTTGGCCGTAAACACTTTGGGCATCTGATAGCCGGTAACATTGAGCATTTTTATAAGCAAAATATCTTGATTTTTTCCCCCCAAAATGTCGCTTAGCGAGTTTTGCATTTCATCCCCTCGTCTCTCTCTCATTCTTTCTCTCACTCTCTCTCATTCATTCTCTCTCTCTCTGTCTCTCTCTCATTCTTTCTCACTATCTCTCTCCCCATCTCTCTCCTC
>NW_004797580.1:819450-849682 GCF_000002075.1 Aplysia californica | reverse complement strand
CACACACACACACACACAGGCACACACACACACACACACACACACACACACACACACACACAGATCACGACTGTAGAAGAACAAGACAGTAAAATTTCTCGCTACTTCCACAGAGGTCCACTTCTTGTCTTATCTGTTCTTCATTTTTTCCTTCTCGGACACATCGAAACAGCAAGAACAGCCATTTTTCAAAGTAGAGATAAAACTAACAGACGAAAGCAACAGATGGACAAATGAGAAGAAGAAGCTAGCAGTAGCATCCTCCAACCACCCACAGTCAGACGTGAAGATTACACAGAGACGGTCAGACAACATTTCTCAGCAGGTCACCGCTCTGAGATATCCAGCTGCTTTTTATCCTCTACAATAAACAAACGCGTAGAGTGTTTTTGTATTTTTGTTTGTTTGTTTGACTGTCGTTGTTTTTGGAGGTTGTATTTGTTGTGTCTGCTGTCTGTTTCTGTTGTTGATTTGTTTTGTGTGTGATTCTCTATTCATAAATTCTTTTATTTTGGTTGGTGTGTGTGTGTGTGGGGGGGGGGGTGTGTGTGTGTGTGTGTGTGTGTGTGTGTGTGTGTGTGTGTGTGTGTGTGTGGGGGGGGGGGGGGGGTCCCACCACGGGTGTTCACTCAAAACCTCAGCATCACTCGTGAGCCTATTTACACTCTATGGAACTGAGTGTTGATTTAGACGTTAAACCTGTACCATAAAAAGTGACATTTCTTACTTTAAACTTTTAATTTCTAAATAAATAAACTCTCACAAAAAGTCAAGAAACAAAAATTCAAAGAAAGGTAACTGAAAAACAGTTAAACCAAATTTATTCATAAAAAAAAAGATGCTTTCGGCTCTCTAGATTAAGTGTGTACAATTTTGGGTTTCAACAACAACGAGAAATTCGTGTAAATTGAGTTTAAATCACACTGGTCGGATTTCAAAAGTCTGAACAGCAATGGTTCTTCCTGAAAATTGTCAATGGTGTGTGTAGCCACCACGTTTGATCAAACACAGCGTCGACGAATGGACAGGACATGCCTTCGTAGAACTTGTTGTGGTAGGTTCTGCCACTCCTGGAGGAGGTAGCCGAAGAGTTGTTGAAGATTTTGTGCTGGAGGGTGGTTGTCCCTTATCCGCCGGTCAATGTGATCCTAAATGTTCTCTATTGGGTTCAAATCCGGACTACAAGCTGGCCAGTGTATGCGGGTGACAGCTCGCTGCTGCAGGAAGTCCCCCACGATGCGTGCGCGAGGTAGTGTGGCGTTGTCGTTTTGCAGAACAGCCTGGGGTCCAGTCTGCTGCAGGAGAGGAACAGCAAGAGGACGCAGGATTTTGTCCCTGTACATCGCCGCGGTCAAATTGCCCTGTATATGGTACAGTAGGGTCCTGTGGTGATCGGAAAAGCCTCCCCACACCAGAACGGACCCTCCACCGTAGGGCGCTACCTGCTGGGTGCAGTCAGGGTGGAACCGCTCTCCTCACAACCTCCAGACGTAGGCTTGTCTGTCTGGGTGCAGCAGGTTGAATCTGGATTCGTCCGAGAAGACTACCTGGTCCCGCTGACATTGTGTCTACTGTGAATGGCGAGCAGACCAGGCCCGGAGAGCTGCTTTGTGGGGTGGTGTAGATCTATACCTTGGGCGCCTGGCAGGGACACGAGAAGTGAACCTGGCTCAACGGAGACGGTTCTCATCGTCTCCTCGCTCACGTGGACATTCGCTGTTACCCGTAGTTGGCCCCTGATGCAGTTTGCAGTGGTGGTTCGTGACGTCATGGCGTGTCTGACGATGAACCGGTCGAACCGGTCGTTGGTCAAACGGGACTGCCTTGGACCCTTCTGGTCGCTCGCCATTGTTCTTGCAGCCTCCATGTGACTGATGGGGATACCCCAAGTCAACGTGCAACGACTCGGAGCGTGGATCCATCTTGGAGCCAGGTAAGGGCGTGTCCTCTGTCGACATCAGGCAGTTGAGGCAGCGAGCGTTGTTGGACCATCGCGTTGTAATTAAAAAAGGGCTGAAAAACGCTAGCTTATAAAGAGTTGCAAGTGAGCGATATTCACAGCTAAGACATCTCATAAGCACGCACCAAGCTCAGTTTTTGCCACCAGTCTATATACCAAGGTTGCTGAGGCAGAGAAATTTAGTCCGTTTTTCATGCTTTTCGGACGTGTTTCAGCGAGCATGCTCTGTGCCGTCGCTGTGAAGCCCATGCCGACAAATTTGTAGTGCATGCAAACTGTGTCTAGTTGTAAGTGCGTGTGCCAAGTTAGGTTGACTGAGCTTAACGGGTTTGCGAGATATTGAAGTTTAAATGTGATTGGTGAAAACACAAGTTGTTCCTTGACCTTTTTGTGCGAGTTTATTTAAGCTCGAATGACAAATACATTCCACCACAACTAGATCAGAGTTAAAGAGTTTAACAAGTAAAGACGTGAGAAATATTTTGCAAAGACGGGGGAACGTAGAGCTCAGAATAAGATTCTGAAATTTGAATGTCTCGAAATGGCGAGCCGTTTTGTATCGGAGTAAAGCCTGAGCAGTAACAAAATACTCGCATGTATGATGCAAACAGAATTCAAGCAGCAGAAATGTGGTTTTACAGAAGACTGCTTCACGTGAAAAGAACAGATTTCAAAAAGAAAAAGAAAAGAAAATGAATATGTTTAGAAGGAAGTTGTTGTCCAACGTAGAAAATCTAGTAGGCTCGCCGAGATAAGCAGACGGAGGCCCACGTGCCTTGGTCATGCAAAGAGAAATATAAGCAAGAACGTAGAGCAGACCCGGTGACAGTTGAGCTGCGGAGCGAGGTAGAGGCAAAAAGTAAATCACGAAAGACCTCCTGCCTCGTACATTGTCGACATGAGGGCTGAGATACTTCTCTATCACTGATAGTGCTTTAAAACATCATGAAGTAATTCATCAGAGCAGAGATCGGGACACACGGCGACCCGTTGTTCAAATGTAACTGTAGGAGTTTCACGCCCCCATGGACACTATTTTTAGATCATTTAGGATGCAAACTGTTTCGACCCTGCTTATCGGGACCAACTCGGGCTGAGAGAGATACAACATGCCACCAGAAAGACGAAGATAGGCCTAGGCTTATACATTGTATATTCAATAAAAGGTGTCCCCACGGGTGAAGGGGGGCTCCCGTGGTCAAGAGGTTAAGGTGTTGGCCTCTCATTCAACCAATAGGTCGTGGGTTCGAATGCAGATAGTGACCAAACATTTTCTTCTCTAAAATCGTCTCGTGTCAACTCCTGTCCTGCTCTCTAACAATGTTCTATCGTCTGCTTTCGCCTGTACTTTCTGCGCCCACCCCTCACATCCTTTGCCCCCTCCACTGGGTTCCTGACTCTTTCTGCAGCCTTTCTACTGCTACTGCTTGGCTCCTTCTTACTGTTGTCTTTCAGCTCCACCCCTGCCCTTCTGGTAGGAAAGATGTACACCTTACAGCTTTCTCGGACAAGGGCGAAAAATTTCGGAGGTCCCGTGTGCAAGTTGCGCACGTTAAAGATCCCTTGGTGGTCTAAAATCGATAAGAGTAGGCTTCGGCCGCTACCCGGGTAAAGTTCAAAATTTCCTACCAGCTGAAAATATTGAATGTCCCGCGCGCTCCTATGACCTTATGTAGTTGCGAGCGCCGTAAAACACTTACCAAAAAATACATCGTATATATATCTATATTCAATAAAAGTTGTCACCACGGGTGAATCGAAGTATTCGAAGTTGGGTCTTCTGCGTGCTACGGCCGCTACACCCCTACACCCCAGAGGCCGGTGGGCCTGTTGCGACACGGAGTGATACACCAACGGGCAGACTCGGCCAGACAGTGACAGGTGAGACACCAGGTGAGACGCCAGGTGAGACGCCAGGTGAGACGGCAGAGATTGCGCCCGTCTCGTGAGATAACGCCGGTGTCCCGCCGGCTGGCAGTCTCTACAACAAACACTCGTGCTGCCGGCCTCACTGTACACTGTACTACAATCACAACAACTCAGAAAACACCAACATCAGCATGATATTCCACCAAGTGCTGCTCTCTTTCTGCCGTTCTTGTGTCTGTCAAGTCTGTGTTTGGGGTCAGCTTCTTTGTCTTCGCTCTTTCTCAAAGCTACATACTGTACAGACAGGCCGCCTATTCTTCTGGTCGTGACACTGTGCTCATTGAATCTGTTGCAACCATAGATGATTACAATGTTTATCTCTTTTAAAACAAAAATACAGAGGTGCAAGTGCATCGCTACCGAACAGGAGCGAGTTACACTGTTATCCACAACTGACATGTATGATATATGTATAGGCCGTTTATTTAGAAAACAAAACAAAAAACAGATTTTTTTTTCTCCATAGAATAACTTTTGATTTCTACTTTGAGATTTTGAAACTCTGTTAAGACCCATTTGTCATTTTATTCAATATTTTTTCAAAGTCAAAGTTCTAGTACATGTATCACATCGAAAGGCACTCACCGATTATAATATAGCGAGACGTGATTTGCCCTTCATTTGGGCGTCACAGCGAGGGTCATGGTGCACACATTTCACCGGGAAGTTTTCCTAAAAAGCAAAGAGCAGTGGCCATAAGAGAGCGCGATCTAGAGCACACGTAGGCCTACCGGGAAGTTTTCCTAAAAAGCAAAGAGCAGTGGCCACAAGAGAGCGCCATCTAGAGCACACGTAGGCCTACCGGGAAGTTTTCCTAAAAAGCAAAGAGCAGTGGCCACAAGAGAGCGCGATCTAGAGCACACGTAGGCCTACCGGGAAGTTTTCCTAAAAAGCAAAGAGCAGTGGCCATAAGAGAGCGCGATCTAGAGCACACGTAGGCCTACCGGGAAGTTTTCCTAAAAAGCAAAGAGCAGTGGCCACAAGAGAGCGCCATCTAGAGCACACGTAGGCCTACCGGGAAGTTTTCCTAAAAAGCAAAGAGCAGTGGCCACAAGAGAGCGCCATCTAGAGCACACGTAGGCCTACACTACAAGTCCATGGCGACCAGTCAGTAAAAAAGCCTGTACATTGTAGATTTTCCTGTTCTTTCTAAAATCAACAGCAGGTCTTCCTTCAGACAAGTTGGTAGACTTTCAGTCTGTACAGCGTTTTCAGGGACCTTTGGCTCCTCTGATATTACATCATAATGATGATAATGTAAGCGTATCCTCTATTGTTTGTTCTCTCTCTCTCTTCACTATTTTCGAAAGCTGTCCCCGTCAGATTATGCGATTGTGCGGCCGCGGCGTGGCTGCGTTTTTTTCGCATAATTTAGGATCCCCCCGTATTTTCACGTTTTTTTTGCATTTTTCACAATACAGTTTATCGGACTAAAGACATCGCTATGTGAGTAAAGGGAAGTAGTCACATGAATAAGTCTCATTTAAGTGACGAGCTGGTTATTTCCCTTGTTAGAAGATCTTGGGATTTACTAACCTAAAAAGTAAGAAAGATATATTTTTAGGTCAGTGGGTTTTTAGGGTTAGGGAATTTGTTTCTTGTGTCTGTTCAATTTTTCAATCCATCAAAAGTTATTCTCATGCTGATGTTTCATGTTTGACAGGTGTCCCTGGTTTTAGTGATGTGCCAGCGTCAGATGTCCAGATGTCTTTTATTCTAATTAAAAAAAAACCTTTTTCGGTCCTCTATAACACAGCTCTGAAAGTTAAGGAGATTATATTTTTTGGTTGTTGTTTTTCTGACCGATGTGCATTGCTTTCTTTCCAAAAACACAAAAAAATTACTGGTACTGAATACTTATATATTTTGTTTTCAATTCTTCTACACAAAACATGAAAATTCTTGTCGAAAAAGTGCAAAACATGTCGTGAATGGCGTTACAGTAACTTGCATAATTTTTGCATAATTTTGTATTCGTCTTGCATAATTTGGCCATCTAAATTTGCATAATTCTGCGGGGACAGCAATAAGAAGTCAGCCTCAACTACAAAACCGGTGTTTTTCCACAGCGTTTCTGTCGACTCACACAACTGTTCCTGAACAGATACAGGACTTTCGTGTTACACCGGTACATACATTATTAAACGTACACGCTGTTGGCGACTTGAAAGAAACCTCTCAATAAAACTGTCGTATTCTATGACTCATGGTAGAAGGGAACAGGGAGTGTGCGTGTGTGTGTGTGTGGGGGGGGGGGGGCCGATATATATATATATATATATATATATATATATATATATATATATATATATATATATATAATATAATATAATATAAGGAACACAAATGGCAATGTCACTGGAAGGGAGAAAGGGATGTCCACGACTAAGACTGATACAACCACAAGACGTCATGTCTTTGACAACTAATTTAATCACATTGTGTGTGTGTGGGGAGGGGGGGGGGGGGAGAATCTTAACTTGTGAAGTAATAGAAGTAGTAGGACTTCCATGGTTCTCAACTCAGAATTTTAATTAAAAAAGGAGGAACTTTCCGCATGATCGCGACAGAAGCCCACTTTCGCCAGACACCCATTATCATTATACTGTTGAACCCTATAATGCTGAAATAAAAACCACCAACCTATCAACAAAGCGAAGTTATTTCATACCAATTCGAGGGTTTGGAAGCTAATTAAAGTAAAAGAGTCCAATGAGAGTGCCAACCTGGCTTCTCAGTTTTCTAGGGTCATCCGTTTTCCAAGGGCATGTTACAACATGACAATGACAGTGCGTGCTCCATTTATTTATATGTTTGTGAATATCTGTAATATAATGAGAGAGATAGAGAGAGAGAGAGAGAGAGAGAGAGAGAGAGAGAGAGAGAGAGAGAGAGATTTTATATTATACTCAGCGGCAATAGAAACTAATTGTCCTCTTGGAAAGAAGCCTGTATTGTGGTTACTATTCAACATAATATAAAGACAAAAATTTACACAGACATATTTCAAAGTATGACAAGCAGAGTGCGTTAATTTCGTTTCTTGATCCTGTCACATAGTGGCACAGTGTTAAGCACAAACTGGTACCCCTTGATTCCAAAATTTCAACGGAAGTAGCGCGCATTGTAGCCCCTTGCAATGTGAATGAAGCAGGCTTGGCATGTTCAGCGCATTGATCGAGTCTGGGCTTTCCCCCCCCCCCTTATTTTAGTTAATTGTTGTGACAGCCTATTCCTCTCTTGAATCAACGCTTGTCTCAGTCGTTGCACAATCTTACTGTCGTTTTAGAAGCCACCTCTTAGGCCTGTCAGATCAAGCGTAATTATTGGAAAGATGGCAAACGGTGATTACAAGGCCGCCTTGATGTCTGACTGAATGTGTTGGGAGGCCGTTGTATCCTTCTCTCGCTGATAATGATAACTCTTTCAGAGTTTGTATGAAATTTACGTTCAGAACTGCTCGTTGTGAGAAAGTGATCTCAAAATCAAATATACCAGAGCAGCACACAATGTATCTCATCTGTCTGTCTTTTTAGGCAGTATCGACCTGTGGTCCGCCTGGTCTGGGTCTGTCAGGTGTAACTCCAGTGACTTGGAACCAATCTTTCAGGATATTAATGTAGGAAGTGAACAATGAAGTATCCACGCCACTCTAAGGGCCGATAGTACAGCTTGCAGTATTCAAATTGTCCCAACAGCGCTCCACGGGCTTAACCTTGGCATCTTGTACAGCAATTTAAAATTTAAGTCTATAAAAGCAAGCTGGAATGTCTATGTAATTAGTTTTTTTCAGTTCCAAAATCGCTGACGTGTCGATCTAAACACAATTTAGACGTTTTCATAATTTTGGCGGAACTAAGTCCCAAAACTTGTTAATTTGCACTGGGTCACGTGACCACGAGGTTTGATTTTTATTCAGGAAATAAATCAGCGCGGAGTCATCGTCGGGTGGTGCATGGTGAGTGATGTGCGAAATTTCGCTCACTAACTCACGTGAACAAGGGCGTAGTTACAAAATCAAAGTGGAAAGTCTCTATTGCCGCAGGGTATATAGCGAAAACCACAAAGAAGTAAAATTCAGGGAATACAACTCCGAATTACATCTTACTGCGTCTTCCCCATAAATAACATGGGCTACTTCCCTTCGTTGAAGTGTGACATCCGTGACGTCAGCAATTTTAGTAGAGGGTGGCCACTTCTTCTTCACCACCATGCAGCGAGTTTTAGCCATAGATTTGCATTATAATCCTAGACCATGTACTCTGACGCATTCCTCATCACTAGTGGATGTACACACACCATTTGACTCAATATAAGAAGGGCAATTGGAGAAAGGTGCCGTGCAGCCTCGACCATAGGAAAGATGATATAGAGACTGGTGTCTTTTTTTTGTTTTTTGGTAAGTGTTTTACACATTTTCAGTAGGCAGGAAATTTTTTATTTGACCCAGTTGGCGGCGAAGCCTACTCTTATTGATTATACTGATTTTGGACCACTAAGGAATCTTTAACGCGTGCAACTTGCACATGGGACCTCTGAGATTTTCCCCCCTCATCAGAGAAGGCTGGGTGTTAGATCTTACCTACCATAAGATCAGGGGTGTGGCTGAAAGACAACAGTAAGGAGCCAAGGAGTATCAGTAGAAAGGCTGCAGAAAGAGTCAGGAGCCCAGTGGAGGGGGCAAAGGAGGGGAGAGGGTAGGGGCAGAAAGTGGAGACGAAAGCAGACAAAAGAACATTGTTAGAGAGCAGGAAAGAGGTGAAACGAGAAAATAATATTTTAGAGAAGAAAATTTTTGGTCGCTATCCGAATTCGAACCCGGGACCTATTGAATGAGAGGCAAACACCGTAACCTCTTGACCATGAGAGCCCCCCCCCCCTGCCCATATACAAGGTTTGGACAAGACAACAGCATACCGATGGTGTCGGGGCAAAGCAGGTAAGTCCACGCGTGTAAGCTAATTCTTCAGAAGAAGCAAAAGACTGCATAGCTAAAGTAAAAAAACAATCTTGGTAACGATCTTTTGTGCAAATGTTGGGAGGGATACAGTTAAGTGAGTGTTTACGCAAGCTGGATACTGTAGAACATGACTATAGCGGCACCCACTGCAGCGAGACCTTACCAGAACCCCCTGTTTTTCTCTACGTAAACTCCATTATCTGTGCCTGGGTTTAACGGGGCAAGGAAAGGCCCGAACTTGGATACAGCGGGAGAGATCGAGCGAGCTCTAGCTGGGGGGAAGGGGGTTGAGAGTGGGAGTCTGTAGGCAAGCTCTAAACAGGAAGTCAGCGGTGCAGCGTTGTGATTGGCCAGTCCAGAGATGAGTGAGGTGGGGCAGGTGGCAGAGAGAGATGACACGGAGAGATACGTTCCGTGAGCCACTCCAAAAGTGATGTGCCATAGCCCAAGGCAGGTCAAAAAGTCAAAGAAGAGAAGAGCGTGTTGTGTGTGATTTTTCAGTAATTCCCTTTGCATTCCTGTATCAGGAACTTTCCTACAGTGAGATTTTTCTGCTGGAATTAAAAGTCCCGCTATAGGCATGTTCCATTGTATCAGTACACCTTATGGAAGATCTACAACTGCACTAATAAAGCAAATAAAGAGGTAAAAAAATAAATAAATTGGGAAATCTTGATGGCTTGTTTACACAAGACACCATCATATTTAAGTGTGGTTGAGCCATTTTCTTGATCAGCACACACATCTCCATAGCTATAAATACAACACAAGACGTGACTGTTGAATGTAAGAACTGATTTAATAATTGTTCAAAAATGCCAACACTTCGATGAGACGTCCCAACTGTACTCACGCATAAAATGGCCACTCAGAACCTCCTCCTCCCTGCGCCAACTCCAGCAACACACTCGCTAGTCACAACACACTCACTCACAATCACAATGGCAATGTTGATGACACTCATAGAATTCGTGTTGTACCACACAAGGAATTTCTTGCCTTGAGACAAAACTACAATTCACACCAAATACAACACACACACTGACACACACACAAGCTCTATCAGACACAATATATCATTATTACATTCACCCAGTCAGTTGCACACCCATACATCCCCTCTAAAGCTTCAGCACTTTTCAAAAATACACAAACTTAGAAAACTTTGGGCCAGATCTCTCCACATACTTGTTTGCATCAAATAACAACACTCTTCTCCAGCGAATAAATCTTTAGTTCTCAGCTGTTCATTAACTTTCATTAAGCCATAAAAAGTACAATAAACGAATCGGTGATTAACTGAAATTCATCAATTTCCTCCTTACTTTAACAGTACATTTTTTCTTAATGAAATTAACATAATTAAATCACTATATTTGGTGAACAAATTGCATTATCATTTCGATATATTCATTCACTTCTTAAAAATGCTATAACATAATTTAATCACTAATTTGGTGAGGAATTCTTTACCATTTTGATTTATATATAGTAATAATTCGCCCAATTCGTCAACATCTAACAGTTCAACCAGAGTAAGCCACCGACTGGATAATTTTGAGAGTTCAGTTTGGTTCATGGACATTGAACAAGTCAAAGTTCCCTCCTGCATACACATGGGGTGCTCAGCGCTCAGTCAACAACCTCATCAATCACAGCTCCAGACTCAGCAGCCGCCGGCATCGAGCCTGCCGCTCCCCCAGCACCAGCACTTGCCAGACGCTGAAATGTGACAAGGAACAGAAATAAAGACAAGGAAACAACAGTTAGTGCAGGAGAAAAGATGGACAGACACACACTTGACTTGTAATCAAAAGATGGAAAGCAAAGAAGTAGGACCTATCAGTAGCATCCTCAAACCACTTGCAAAGTTGTGAGTGAGTTTAGTATTAGCAAGAGTTTTATGGAAATTGCTACATAATTAGGTCATATAAACGCTGAAGATTAGAGATGCTACAAGGGTGTAACATACAAAGACAAGAAGGAAAGATAAGGATGAGTAATAGGAGAGAAGAAGCAAACCACACAAGAGCGCCCGCAAAACAACCACAAACATGTAGTGCAGGGGAAAAGCAGGACAGACACATGGAAATGACAGAGGGAAAGAAAAGAAGTAGGACCTATCAGTGGAGTCCTCAACCCTCCTACTAAGTTGTAAGTGAAAGAAACACAGTTATAAATCCGAGACAGGTATGACTCATACGTACAACTCTATGAGAAAGCATCAAAGAACGACACTGGTGGTCAGGGAGACAAGCAGCCACACTTTTTTGTTTGTCTGTTTGTTTTAGTAGAGGTTTTACGGCGGTCGCAACTGCATAAGGTCATATGAGCGCCAGAAGATCAGAGGTGTTACAAGAGAGTAACAAACATAAAAAAGAAAGAGGGGAGATGAGGACGACAGATGTTCGATATTTTGTTTGTCTGAGTAAAGAGAAGCACACTGATACAGTGGCAGCCATTTACCACTAGGGGAACAATAAGATAGATCCACCTGTGAAACCCTTAAACCACCCACTTCTACTCTGAGAAACAACAAGACAGATCCACCTGTGACACCCTTAAACCACCCACTTCTACTCTGAGAAACAATCTGACAGATCCACCTGTGACACCCTTAAACCACCCACTTCTACTTTGAGAAACAATCTGACAGATCCACCTGTGACACCCTTAAACCACCCACTTCTACTTTGAGAAACAATATGACAGATCCACCTGTGACACCCTTAAACCACCCACTTCTACTCTGAGAAACAACAAGACAGATCCACCTCTGACACCCTTAAACCACCCACTTCTACTCTATCTTCTATCGTGTACTGTTACATGAAACACCATCCGAGATCAAGGACAGTTCTGATCAACAAAATGTAAAAATTTTAACTGAAATATAAGATGCCCACATTGACACAATTTAGAGATCATTGATCAAGGAGACAGAGTGAGACTGGAAGAAGAAGAAGCGAGGGGACAAAACGATCTAGGAACAAGAAGCGACACTCACCGCGCCCACTGAGGGTAGTTTCTGGACCAGCAGTGCAAACACCTGAGGGGGAAGTGTCTGCTGTAAGACTTGTAGCAGCTGCTGGGGCTGACCGCACACGGCCACCGCGTTGCTCAGGTGCTCCACACCCTCCTCAATCTCACCTGTTGAGACCACACATTATAGAGAGTGTACCGACAGCGCTTTTGTTTATGTTAAGTAATAAGAAGCACATCAACAGTACAATGGTCTTTTGGTGCAAGGAAGAAAGCAAAACTGATAGACAGAGGGAGAGAAATGAATGTTTAAAATATGTGTGACACTTTTAGAGGATTATGTCCCTTTCCCAGGATTTCGGGGAATGCATCAGGACAAATCCCAAGGAGCTAAATGGTTAAACTTCATTATCTTCAAAATCCTTTATTTCAATATGCAAGTCTCAAGTTTATCTCTAACAAAGCAGGTCCTCAGTGACACGAGGGACAATATCCAACCAAAGAACAATAATTTGAAAAATATCTCCATTGTTGAGAAGATGGTGGCCTCTCTGTCTCAGTGAAGTGACCAGTCCACTACCAAAAAAGCTGGCATGTTTTATCCAAACTTCAGCATAAACAAAATACAACATCAAGTCAGTTTACGCCAAACCTAAGTTCAGTCTGGCCAATATATATATACTTACAGCCATGATTTTTAAAAAATCCCCAGAAATACAGCAACTCATAGTTACTTACCTGTGGCCAGGAGTTCCTCGCCTTTCTGTACTTCTTGCAAGAAAAATTTCTGCATAGCCTCAGGATTTGTCAAATCTGGCAACTGCAGGAAAAAAGAAAGGAGACATATGTGCAAACAAAACAAAGAATATATGTGTCATGATGAGGTGGAATCAGGCGCTCGTCAATTTTTGGGCATGTCGAGTCACTGGTGTCATTGTAAAGCCTGCTCATGTGCCCCGCGTGAGATAAAAAGAATACCCACCTATCTTGAATGAGAGTCGAGATATTTACTATTAAAGAAGGAAGGGTCACTCGGTTTTGGAGGCAAAATTAGCGAGAAAATGGCTGCCAAAGTTTGGTAACTTCTGTAAATTGAGAGTCTCTGAAAACTGAAAATTTATATTTTTTGTGCCTTTAATTAATCAACGTTTTTCAGTAAAATTCACACAGAAATGTGTGGTTACACAGACATGAAAGGCGTTGAGCAAAAAAACCCCCAAAAACTTCAATAAAAATTGCCAAACTGGCTGAAAATTGACCATTTCTTCAATTTCATTATTTTGACGGCGCCTGGTTTAACCACAATGCCTAAAATATACATGTATAAAGAAATAATCTACAAAACAGAATAAGGAGACAAAGTCGCAAAACTTCATGGAAACATAATATATCGTCACAAATAATAATAGTCAAGCTTCTTAGCTCCACACACTCATTCTTGGCGCAAGTTGGCCATGGTATCCAAAATTTTAACTTTTAAGAAAACTGCTGGCAATACCGTTTCGCAACATGATGGTCAACCTCTAACACAAAGTTGGTTTATCCACTGTTCCCTATATCCTCAAAGTTTATCAATCACATGTAAAACAGTAAATTCTCAAAAGCGGTTCACATTAACTCACTCACTACCAGCCATTTTCGGTGTCGCTATTCCCTGAGTATCAGCCATTTTAAGGGTAATTTTTTAAAAAAACTGTGCTTTTTGCTAATTAACCTAGAGACTTGAAATTAGGAACATTATTTTTGAACATAATATAAAGATTGCCCTGATGAAATTACAGCTGCTTTATTGTTACTATTTTTTTCACAAGTTGTCAAAAATTGGTGAAAAACTGCTTTCACTTTGCCTTTCTTACTCCCGCTCTTCCCCACTACTGCAGCCCTAGATCTAGGTTTTGGGGGCCCTACTAAACCTCACTCTTCTTTGCAAATTTCCACACCCAGTTCGTCATTTATAACAATCTTCGACCAATTCAACAGTTTCTGAGTCACTTTCGCTGTCAAATGTTTGAATACAGTCAAAGAAGTGGTCTGCTTTTGTGCGAAACGTCTGAATATATTCAGTTGTTATGATGGTTGTCGTAAAAATCAATAACTCAACTTGCGCTAGTCCAATTTCAGCTTCGTTTCTTTCTAACGAAAGATAATTGAATGGGTTACGAAAAAGACGAACCAGTATGGCAAACAGTGCTGTTTTAACGTGAGAAAAAAATTCTAAAATGTGAACCGCGAGGGTAGCGGGTGTGATATCAAAACGTCGAAGCTACTTTACCCGCAACAGTTGCAGGTGTGGTAGTGAGTGAGTTAAACAAGTTCAGTGTCTCAAAATTCATCTTCATCACACACAGCACAGCGCTCCAAGAATGAATCTAAACAATTCAAGAAGTGAATTTTACTTTTTGCTGCTAGTCTTTCTTCCAACAAATTCCATATATATCGGTACAAGCTTCACCTAGATTTCCAGCTACAGTACAAGTTTTTGCTTACTTACTTCAATCAAAGTCTTCTTTTGGGCGCTGGCTGAGACAAATAAGTGTCTGTTTTCAAACAATAGCTTTCAATCAAAATAGGCTCTTTGTGACACAGAAAAAACTATAATATATAACATCTGCATCAGACCAGGGCCAAAAGTCATACAATAATTTTTATGTGACAAGAAAGTAACAAAACTTTAAAACACTGAACATAAATAATAAAACATTAATCTTAATGCAGTTAACTTCATTTCCGTACCCGTGAACCTCCACCTTTCACTTTTTGCTGTCTTGCCTTTTGTCTTCCTGAAAACAAAGAAAAGTTATTAAAATAATTTACATTAGATATTGGACTTGAAATAATTGAGATGCAATTCTGGTACGACAATGTCAGACATGTATTTTTCTAATGGACCCTCATCATTACTACTGTACGGTACTATAATAAAACACTTCACAACAAATAATTAAAAAACCCAAAAACATTTAAAGGCAAGGCAAAAGTTCAACACGTTTTAAAAAAAACACGAGTCGGCAATATATAAGCCTCTTCAAGATGGTGAAGAATGGCTTACAGCACACACTCACACTGTTGTGAACGATGGTCATTGCTTCAAAGAAAAGAGGCTGCAAAGTTTCAGGATAGAATTAAAATAAATAAAAGGTGTCAGTAACTTACAAGTAAAAGTGAAATGTTACACTACACCTCTCTATCCTCTCTCCAACCTTTTTTTTTCGTTAGCAGATCCGCTCACACACATATTATTGCCTCAATAACATTTATGAGCTTAGACGTAATTTATTGCATCTGCGGCACTAAGTGAGCATATATATAATATGAACGGAAACTTTGATCAACTCTGAACTAGGTCTTGTCGTTTGCCTACGTGGTGCTTCACCTTTTTGAAGGAAGACAAAAATAAGCAAGCACAAATGACGCGAATTGACCTATTGTGTTTCTTCACATTTTCACATAGGAAAGGTACAAACCGTACAGCAGAGTACATCAGATATTGAAAACAACAGACCAAGACCTACATTAACAATTCAAAGTGTCTATTTGAAACGCATCGTTGCCATATTAGCCCCATGCTAAATATACAACACTGCGCATTGAATCCTGTGCTAATTAAAACGCCAAGCTTAGATCACGCATGATTTCCGGTCAGCCGGCAAACTCAACCTGTTGAACTGCACGTTGCAAGTTGATGTGATGTTTTCATAATTAGACGATGGCTGAACCTTTACTGAAAGGCGGAGATGAATTCCCCTGTTGAAATGACTTTTTGAAGCTGTTCATAGGTATTCGGAATCTACCAATCAGCCTTTTGTGAAGATTGGGAATAAAACTGTACTTTAATCTCCCTCAAACCTCAGTTATCAATATTCCAGTACTCTTGTTGGTCTTTTCAGGATTTCAGATTTCCGGCTTTTGGTCCGGGGGAAAACTCAGAAGATGCTGATTAGTGATAAATGTTAGAGGTGCCTCCCCCCCCCGATGACTGATTTCTCACACAAAACGCGGCGGCCGCTGGCAAACGAAAATCTCGGGCTGCGCGGGACGATATCCAAGTACCTAGTTAGGCACGTCCTGTCGATTAGCGTAATTGCACAACGCGCCAATATGTGGATGCATAGAATGCGCAACAATCCACCTGTATTCGATCGGTGGATAGCGCAGCGCTTTTAATGGATCTATAGAATGCACAACGGATCTTAGATCTTACCTGAGTGTCGAGTATTTCGTTTTTCTGCTGCTATGAAATAAGGTACATCATCTTCAACAGATGAGCGTCCACATCCATTTGTTTGTTGACATTGCACTAAGCGGCAGGCAGTTAACATTCTATGAATCCACAAAAAGCGCTGCACAATCCACTGATCAACAGAATGTGCAACACTCGATGGACTGTTGTGAATTCCAGGGATCCACAAAATGCGTAGCGCCATCCACCGATCACGCAAATCGACAAAACAACGCGCCTAACAATTAGAAGGTTTTAAAAAGGCTGCCATTATTCCCACCCCCGGTGGACCCCCCCCCCAAAGACATTCAAAAATATTTTACTTTTTTTTTTACTAAGGTGTGTGTGTGTTCTTGTGTTCATGATTTAGTTTTACTTTCATTTACGAGTATTTTTGGTCTTTTTTTTGTTGCTATCACGACTATCATTGATAGTATCAATGAGATTGATTTGATGTGACAGAAAGCATTCAAAAGCTAAAAGTAGTAAAAGTGACGTTTTCCCTCTTTGCATTTAAATGAGCACTCTCGTTTGAATGTGCTCAATATTTCCAGACCCAGCATAAAATTGTGGAGGTGTACTAGAACTAGTCTAGATTTAGTCTTAGATCTACTTACATGCAATTATACGTAGAAGGATGCAAATTATTTCTAATCTATGTAAGGCAAGGTGCCCATCTGGTTTGAGGTCAGACCAGGATACCCCACCGATCACATGACTACGTGTAAGTATAGCCAACCGCATGGCACCCAAAGATGGAAGTGTCTATGTAGCTTAATCTACCTCTCGCTGTCGAAAGTTCTGATGGCCCAATAGACAGCGCGTTTGCGTTTGAAGTCATGCAATGATTTTATGAGCGGTTCGATCCTGGTCCTGGACAGTTTTTTTTTTCTCTTCTCCTCCTCCCGACTGACCATGACAGTTTGTCCCATAAATTATAATTTGTTGCTTTGTTGTTTGTTTGTTTTTTAAATGTATAATAGTGATGAAGACTGCAGGGGGGGGTTGGATCTAGATGCTTAGAGTGAAATCCGGCAGGGGGGAAAAGAAAGTTTATCGCTGTCCAGTGCATAAGAGTGTCTAATCTCCTTGAGAAAAGACTCAAATTTTTAAAACTCCAACTTAAAATTACATAAAATTTTGCAACTTATTTTTTGGGGGGCTTTTAAAACTCCAGCAAACTTTAAACAACTGTTAGTTGGTGTGAATGAAGAAACTGTGGCACATCGTCGAAATAGATGAAAACCTTGTGGCCAAGGCCAAGCGGAAATACAACGTTGGACACGCTGTGCCGAAGCGGTGGGTTTTTGGGGGAGTTGATAGAAACACCGGACGAAGGTTCTTGGAACTTGCAGCACAGCAGCAACCCTTAGAGCTGGATCCTGCTCGCCAAATCTGAGAGTGGCCATTCGTGATTCAGTCGGCTTCAATGAATCGCGAGTACGTGAGCGCTTGCGGAACTCCGGCGGAACACTGATTGAAACGGAAGAGTGTCATATCAATGCCACTAGGCGAGCGTGAGTCCCACTTTTGTTGTCTCTCCATCCTTCCTGCCCCACACCCTTCGTTGCACTGCTCTATCTAGAGGAATATCATTCGGTAGCTACAAGACCACATGTATGTGCCATCATTCGTATCTATTCCTTGTGTCCATTATTATTATTTCCCTTATTTGTCAATCGTATTCATCTGCTTTATTTCTGTTCCGTTTTTGTCCCAGTCGTGCATCGTCTGACGTATGTCTTCATTGTGCTTGATTATTAAAAGTCTGCGTCAAGTCACAAAGAGTGTTGACATTTATTTACTATCTACTGACTTCAATTAGCGACCCCCTTATATTCACCCTCCCCCACCCCATGATTCGCTAAAACAATGGCTCCATAAAATTCCTTCTGTATATAGGTTGGACCCTGTTCATTTTGTTTTAATAGGGGGGTTGGACTATACCATCTTTTGTAAAATGAGGGGAGCCATATATATTGAGTGTTCCGTTCCGTTCTTGCGCTCGCGACTCAACTCAGCAGTAGGTTACAAAAACTCTATGGTTACAAACAAGCTGCTAGGTGGTGACAGTGACAGGGGAGTGAATCGGAAATCAGAAGGCAATACTGTCCCGCATTCCGCTGTTCGAATCGCGTTCCGCAGGCAAGAGTGGCGATTCAGTTCCGTTCTCGCGATCCAACTTTAGCAACCCTGCTGCCCATCATCCTTCGCTGTATAGCACCCGGGACAATCATCTACTCCGACAGGTGGCAGGCATGTTGGCACAGGAGACTTGCCTGTAAATCCACCTTACCAACACCTGTCATTCACGACAGGAATTTCGTCAACCCTGTCACCGGCGCTTGCACAAACAGGGTCGAAAGCTTCTGGAAAAATTGTAAAAGACGATTTTTTAAGCAGACGGCAGGAGTACACCGGACAACTTTAGATTCCCACATGGACGAATTTTTCTGGAGGGAGATCCATGGGGACAACGAGCAAGCCCTCAACAACCTTCTCCTCCACCTGTCCTAAGGTACCCCATCCCCTAAGGTATGTGTGTTATATAATCCCTTTATTTTTGTCGTTATTCTTTGACTCCAGTTTGAGTCCATTTTCCATTCTGGCATATAATCTATCGGGCGATGTTTTAGGCCAACTTTGACTTTGACCTTTCCGTTTTATTTCTGGCTCTCCGATGTCAACAAATGTCGGGACCACCATATCCAAGTAGTGCTTAATTGTCAACACTGCTTATTTCCATTCAAAATTCAGCACAAAACTAATCATACTAATGGCAATGTTGTGCGCAGCACCAGTCACCAAGGCAAGCAAGTGCAAGAATTGAAGTGAAGAGAGAAGAAACCTTGACAATGACTGCAACAAGATTCAAGACAGATCTAGATTTAGATCTAGATCTAGATTACTTACTTTCCCTCAGTTTATTTTTGAATTCTGGATCACTTCTTCTTTTATGGTCAAAGTATACACAATATCCAAGAAAACAAAGACCAGCACCCGCTGCTGCAACGCCTAAAGTTGTTTTCGATAACATGATGCTGAAAGGTGAATCTCGCTTTCCAGTCCAATGGTGAAAGGAAGAGAGAGCTCTCTTGAGAGAGGAGAACAAAAATTACTGATGATTTATACATACTGGATTAGGAAGAAAACAATAATTTATTTTAACAAGAATTAAAAGTACTTGATTTAATTTTAAGACGATCATATTTTAGATATTTTAAGAGTCATCACAGATGTAAATGTTCATAATATCTGTCATTGATTATCAGACAAACACTAAGACTAACTAGATCTAGCTTAAGAAATAATATTTTTAAAGTTAAAAATAGCTATTTGATTTCACATCGAATCCACCTTTATGCTTTTGTAAGAGTTTAAACCTCATTTAGCAACAAAGATAGAGAATTAAGGTTTTATCGTTCGCTCTTCGCAAGTCTGGGAACAAAAAGAGTCAAGTTATTGTATTTTGTGAAGTTTGAGCTGGCAGACCAAGCGGACTGTGGTTGTCGTCCAAATTTTCAAAAATGTCTTCTTTTGTGGCCAAAGTGCTAGAGCATGCTGGTGAGATGCTCAGCCTATTTAATAGATCTCTAGATCTAGATCTAGATCTAGATTCTATTATGTTTTGTTGTACCTGACTTTGTTCAACATTTCAATAGTGTACGTGCGTGTGCGCCCGTATGTTTGTTGTTGTGTGTGTGTGTGTAGTGTGTGTGAAGTGTGTGTGTGTGTGTGCGTGTGTGTGTGTGTGTGTCTCTGTTGATCGAGAGGAGTTCGGCAGAGGGCCGGCACTTACCGTGACAAGATCCACTGAGCAAACTAGATCTATATCTAGATCTAGATTCTAGATCTGTCTATACTATACTTCTATACACAAGAGTTTCGGCGCTTTTTTGGTAGTAATAAAAATAGGGAGGGGGGTTTCAGGGGGGCATGCCCCCCTGAATTTTACCATGTGATAATTTAATGTTTTGCAGGTTAGGTTTGATATCTTAGCTCACCGCGAATCAAACGTATAGATTCTAGATCTAGATCTAGATGTAGGTCAGGCTCAAATAAGGGGGGTGGGAACTACCGAAAAAGCACCAGAGTTTCTTCTTGGGTTAGGGTAAGGCCACCTCTAAATTATTCTCACCCGGGATGAGAATAGTGCAGGCGAGTCTTTTGGCTATTCTCACCCGGTGCGCGTTCACCGTTAGGCCTATAGCCTAGATCTAGGCCAACAAATTTTGCGTTCACCCTAAACCACAGAATTCAACACTGTGATAACAGAAAAATTGTAGAATTCTGTGCCGTGAACTAGCAATGCCAATCGCCCGCTGCGCCTTGGGCCGGAAATCGGCCTCCGCGCGAGGGGTATTTTTTGGGCCGCTCGGAATCAGAAGTGACTCTCTTCTAAGTTTAGTTACGGGAAAACTCCTGGACGAAAATAAATGAAACTCGGCAACCAACCAGAGGAAAGGTTAAACTAACGACATGCCAGCGTACAATCCCGAACGATTACTAGAACCGGAGATATTGCCGTGTTTGTGCGAATTTCCTCTGCGGTTCGAAAACTATGCGGAGCTGCGGGTTGATCGCCGACCACACAAGCGCCCCACATGTCTTCTTTATTGCTGTAAAATTTCAGATCTCTGCGTTTAGTAGATTTTCCGTACCAACTTAAAATTACCACCCATCCATTGATAAAACACTAGATCTAGAAACTTGATCGCGCATTCCAAACTCGAGGTGCCGGCATGCAAGAGGCGCGTGATCGCTAGGCGGCATGTGATTGGCTGCCTATAAAACCAAATGGGTCACCGATGACTACATCGCAGGTTTTCCCGATAGCGCTTTACTGAGTTTTAGAAGGGGTGATTGCGTCGCGGTAAAAACGATGTCACGCAATTCAACAAATTTCACGCAAATATCAGTCTTTAAGATCCAAAGTAACAATGAAGACATCGAAAAAGTGATAGCAGAACTAGATTCGGCACTAAAAATCACATGGAGATGCCAAGTTTCATTCATATGCTCCAATTCATTACTGACTTATGAACAGTTTTTCCTAAAAAAACATCAAAACATGTCCCACATTTTGGCGATTTTTTTCCTATAAGAAGGTCCTCCCAACATTTTGCAAACAAAAATCCCAATAACTTTTTTATTTATCAATGGATTTTTAAAATTTAAAAGCCATAGTTCTTAGAATTTACTCTATTTTCATTTAAGCCCATTTTTAAGCAATTTGGATGAAAATTTAATTTTTCATTGTCATTGCTACGTGAACAAACGTTCCATTACAACTGTAGCCTACTAAAAGCGTACAATTTTGTCTGTGGGCAGTGGAGAGAGAGAGAGAGAGAGAAAGAGAGAGAGAGGAGTAGCGCGAAAACTTCAGGTCAAATCAAAATGGCAACCCGCGTAGTTCGGCTCGATTCGAAAAGTTAAAGGAAGTGGCTATTCTCATCCGGAGTGAGAATAGAAAAACGATCTACCTCTCACCCCGGGTGAGACTTGCCAGCGTAGGCTATTCTCACCCGGTGCGAAACAAGACCTGCTTTTCTCATTTTGGAATACTGTCTATCGGTGTGGATGATCAAATTGATAAAAGCCAAGAAAAAATTACGTTATAGCACAAAAGTAAGCTAATTTGATCATCTTCAAAGATGCTATGGCTATTTCACTGTTCGAATCGAGCCGAACTACGCAGGTCGCCATTTTGTTTTGCCCGGAAGTTCTCGCAAGATCTACTCCTCCCCTCTCTCTCTCTCTCTCTGTCTCTTTCTGAATACTGTCTATCGGTGTGGACAATCAAATTGACCAAAACAAAGTTAAAAAATGATGTTAAAACACAAAAGTAAATTAATTTGGTTCTCTACTTCCTTAGGGTAAACCCAGTGCTGTTCAAAATATCTCCTCTTTTTTGTGTGTTGTTGGTCGGCCGGCCCTCTGCGGAACTCCTTCCTGTTGATCGAGTGTGTGTAGTGTAGATCTAGAGTCTAGTTTATCATATGTAAATGTTTGTGTGTGTGTGTGAGCATATTAGGCCGTCATCATTCGGACTCGAGTCCGAATAACATTTTTTCATCGAGTCCGAATAACATTTTTTCATATTCGGACTCGAGTCCGAATATTAAAAAATGTTATTCGGACTCTGATTCTTGTCCAGCATGACATCACTTCCGACTTCCTGTGACTCGTGACTCCGGCTTCCTGTCCTGCCTCACTCGTGACTCGCCTCAGGCTGGGTAGAGACCGGGATCACTTCGGGCAAAATGGCGTTTTGTGCAGGAGCCGAGCTTTAATCTTATGATGAATTTGAGGCCGGCCCACCCTGTCACAACATTAGAACTCAGTGTGCTGTAACTACATTTCATAGAAAAAAACTGTGATATTATGCTGAATTTCTCAATGCATTGAGCAAACCCTTGATGTTTAGAACAGTTTGACCTTAATTAATGTGACTATTTGGAAAACTTTATTCAGAAGTTGCTTCCATTGGTGTCAATGGGAGCAATTTTGAATTTCAGATAAATCTTCACATAAGCATGGATGTTTGAATTTTTCTGTGAAACAGATATTTTTACATTTATTCTCCCCATATTAGGTCAAATGGAGAAGAAGGCCGTCCATGTCCAGCTGGACGTGCTGCTGGATAAGCTCAGTGGCTTGGAGGTGGAAGTACACCAGCTGGTGGAGAATAAGTACAGTCGATTCTTGCCCACCCTCAATGCTGCTGAAGATCTCTCGCACACAGTACATCAGGTGCACTCAGACCTAGCGTCAGTGGAAAGTAAAATTAACAGCGAGGTAAGCCTCTTCGTAGCTCAAACTTGAAGAGCAACCACCCTTTGTTGCTTTTGTATTTATCAGGTCACATCCTGTATGGCTGACGGTCGTACAGTTTGCTTATTTGGCTGTAGACCTTCTGTCTGATATATTCACAAAGAGGGGGTGGTCGGAGGGCACCACTTGTAAGTCCTACTTTTGGTCTTTCCCACTTTGTTCTTAATTCATGTCTGTCTGTCTTGCTTTGTGTGAGTGAATGACCATTATTATTGTGTTGATGTGCTTCTCTGTACCGTAACATTACTAAGAATGAGGTGCAGGTCTTTTTTTCTTTTATGATTTAACGCTCTTTGTGTCATGCAAACTTTTCTTTTTTTTGTTTTCAGATGTACGTCAGTTCACTCAGTTTAAGGGTCTCACATGTATCATGAGTGTTGTCAAAGTGCAGGCTCTATTCTGGTGCTATCAAAAGGTCTTATCAACAAAGTGCTCTTCAATGCGTCAAGTGTATTGACGGGCTCTTTGACAGATGCTAGGTCTGTGTTTTGAAGAGGTTGTAGAGATGTTTAAATGTAGCATGGTAAAATCAAAGCTCTAGGGAACTTAATTTTTGTGACGTATTTTGTCAATCAGTATGGAAAAATAGCATAAAATTTTAGGCTGATGGACCTGAGTGCATAATTGATTCTGACTTATTTTCCCCTTTCATGCACCAAGTGCACGTCTCAGTGTTCTGCGGTGTTTATTTTGCAGCTGTCACACAAATCCATCCCCCCCTCCCCCGCGGCAGTGCTACTAACTGAAGTGTCTTTAGGCCATTCCCAAAGGGGGGATATTAACATGTTCCTGTGCTCAGTAGAATTGTAAATAGGTTGATATATTAATGTCATGCTCATACTGTGCCAGAACAACCTAGGGGGAACAGCTGATTTTTCTTTCCTCATCCTTACTATCTTCATTTTTCCTCTACTTCTTTTGTATGGTTGTCACTCTCTTGTGAACTGCTATTTCCGGGATGTCTTCATAGTCGAAGCAGACTTTGTACTGTTGAAGCTAGAGAGGTGAACAGAGTAAGCCTGATTCCCCATTTGGACTTCTCTGTTGACATCCACCCCTTTGCACTCGTATGACCATATGCAGTTGCGAGCGCCGTAAAACTTTACTAAAACAAAGCAAACACAAATCTATAGGTTCAAGGTTTGGTGGAAGGGGCAGGGCTTTAAAAGGGTTAAAAGTATAAAGAGGAAATGAACAAATCTTATTTGCTGCAATTGTTGCCTTGTGTCACAGATCAAAGGTCAACTGTCGGTGTCCACCGGGGAGTTCCAGTCACTGAACCAGCAGCTGACCGAGGCCAAGACCAAACTGGCAGCTCTCAACTATCTGGTCGAGATTCAGGATCTACTTCAGGTAGTTTGCTCTTTTTCTTTAGTTCTTTTTATCTGTCGTTTGCTCTTATTTATGTCTTTTTTTCCCTCGAGTTCTTGTCCAACCTTTCCTGAAAATCTCCTTGTTTGTGTTTTTCTCATATCGTTGTATGGTTGTCTTGTCGTTTTCTCGAGTTCCCTCTTGTCGTGTCTATTTTTATTTCTTTGCCTTTGTTCATCCTTTTTATCATACCCTTCTTCTCCTCGTTCATATAATTAACGCAGAGTCCTTTATACTCTTCTTTGTTTATCTCTTTGATCATTTTCTTTTTCAAAAATCGCTGGTGTTAGAGGGTGCCACTGGTAGATCCTACTTCTTTTCTTTCTCAACTGTTTGTTATGTATGTCTGTCTGCACGACTGTCTTTTTCTTTCCCCACACTTGATAACTCTTATTATGTCGATGTGCTTATCTTCACTTAACGATTTGTGGTGTAGGTGACCTAATGGTTAGGCTGCCAGACTCGTAATCGTGAGGTTGCAGGTTCGGGGGTTCGAGCTGCACGCCCAACGTTGTGTCCTTGGGAAAGGCACTTTACATGAATTTTCCTCACTTCACTCAGGCGGGAATGTATACCCGGCCATAGACAGCGAAAGATCGTGTCAATGTTAGAGTTTTAGCACCTATAGATGGCTGCTTGCACTGTTTGCCTCCTAGGAAGTTGAGGTTGTTTCAGAATGCTCTCAGGTCTGCTGAGGTAATGGTATATATTGTGAAGCACATACAGCTTGCCGTTGAGCAGGGATTTGCGCTATACAAATGCTATCTATTATATCTAACAAAATCCTCAGAACTTCTCGGCGGCGGTGTCCACCAAGCGCTACAGTGAGGCGGCGGTGGCTGTGCGCCAGCTGGAGGTCCTGTTGCAGCAGCCGCTGAGTGAGCATGATGACCAGATCTCCATCCTAAAAGAAATGCGTGTGGAACTCACGGTTAGCACTTTTCTTTTGTTCTAATCCAACTTCTCGTATTTGTTATGTAGGAAACTGTTTCTTTTCTTTCCCTCTGCTGTTTCTGTCTGTCTTGTCTTTTCTTCGTGCTCTTATATTGATCATTATTGTATTGATGTGTTTTTGTTTACTCACTTAAAAGTGGGTGGTTGGCGGATGCTCTCGTGTGGTTTGCGCCTTCTTTCCTATCAAACACCTATCGTCTTCGTCTCTTCTCCTTTTTTTGTATTTGTTACTCTCTTGCAGCACCTCTAATCTTCAGCACCTTTGGTGTGTTGCAAGTGCCGTTAAAACTCTAAGTAAAAGTGAATTTACTTTTAAAAAAGCATAGATTGAGTAAAAATGTCGACTCATGCTTTTACATACATCTCCATAACACCTTTCATGTTTCTTTTTAGTTCCTCAGGTGTATGTAACGCTGGGTATGTAGTAGTGTCGACTGAACAAAATAATTGTATATGTGCCTGGATGAGACACTTCATGTGCTTAATCAAAATTCGGGAGTGACTAGCGTCTAGAAGGTCAAAATGTCAGCTCAATAAAATAAATACAGTTGAACCTGTCCAAGATGACCGCCCGTTGTTGCGAAAATGGACTGTGTCTTTATAATATAAAAGAAAGAATGCAAGGCGGTAAATGGGAAATTGTCATTTGGACAGGTCATCATTGGAGCAGGTCATCATTGGAGCAGGTCATCATTGGAGCAGGTTCCACTGTATCTCTACACAACATGTTTCCATAAAGTCTCATGTTCCAATCTAAATCCTTGAGTTACATCCTTAAGTTCTTGAACGTGTCATTAAAAAGAGACAGATACAGTTCCTTGAGCACTTGAATGGACATGAAGGCTTTGAAGATCTTGCTCTCACTAGACAAGTAGAATGCAAAAGAGGCAAAGAAGAGAACTTAAACAGATGGATGATGGGGCATGGGAATAGACCAAAACAATAGGTTTTTCTTGAGAGCATGCAATGAAAGAAATTAGCGACTAACCATCTTTGCCGGTGTCTGTTTTAGATCTAGCAATTGAAAAAGAAGATACGAAAGTGTTGACGAAAGTTAATAGCTGTTCTTGTGTTTTTAGATGGCCTTTCATGATCTTTTGGATTTATAGTGTACAGTATTTTGGACTGTGTAAGTGGTGAAAATACCGGCTTGTGTGGTGTAGGGGTCTGGATTTTTTGTCTTTGCACACAGAAGATGTGAGTGCATTAGGATGCTTCTTTCGTTTTTTTGAGCAAGGGACTGCTAGTGTGATATGCCATTCAATTTCTGACTTCTCAGCAGGGTTGTTACAGGATGTCATTGGTTGGTCATACTTCTTTTCTCTTCTTCTGTTGTCTCTCCCTCTTTTGTTTTTAACCAGCATTAAATGGCTATCACTGTCTCAATATTCTTCTTTTTACTGAAACAAACAAGTAATTCTCGTCAGATCCTGAAGGAGACTTTGCACCGTGCGCTGACAGACGCCTGGACGGATTCTGTGCGGTGGAACGTCCAGGGAGGAAAACTGTCATCATCGCAAGTCGGCAGGGACGTAGTGGGCAAGACAGAGGAAGTCTGTCTGGCGGTCAGCTGTGTGGGGGAGGGGGCCCAGGTGTTGGCCGAGACTGTGGAAGGGCTGTACATGACCCAGAGCCTGGCCGGCAAAATGAAGACTTTCACTGAGCACGTGCAGGCGCAAATGTTCCCTTACATTTTAGAGCGGTCAGATTTTGTCATTGACCTCAAGCCTTCCTCGTCTGTGCAGACCCTGAAGATCTCTGTACCCGATAAGTCAGGCAGTGGAGGCAACAGCAAAAATCGCAAGCCAGCCGGTAACGAGGATGAGGTGCACTATAGGACAGTGTTCTCCAATGTGCTCGCTCTGTTAGAGCACCTGCACAAAATGTTCCTACACCTTGGTTTTGGGTGGCAGGCTGCGCATGAGACATCGTTATCTTCTTCCCTGTCCCCATCAGTCACGAGAGATGCTTCTGAAATGGAGACAGAGTCTTCGCAAGTTGCCACGGTGACAGGGAAGGGGACGTTGATGTCACTGCTGGGACAGGAAGTGAGTCCCTGGCTGCTGGATCAGCTGTGCCGGACGGTGATAGCGAAGGCGGTGCCCAGCAGTGCTAAGGACTTGGAGGGCTTCAATGAGGTGATCACCTCCACCGGCTTGCTGCAGAGTGAGTGACGCATGTGTAGACAGAGTGTGTTGTGTTTTAGGTTTAGTGACACACGCGTAGAGAGAGTGTGTTGTATTATCGGTTTAGTGATGTACCTGTAGAAAGAGTGTGTTGTGTTGCAGGTCTAATGACACATGTGTCGAGAAAGTGTGTTGTTTTGTAGGTCTAATGACACATGTGTAGAGAAAGTGTGCTGTGTTGCTCTAGTTTTTTCCTTACTCGACAAGGACAATGAGCCCGTCAAGATTTTTTACTTACTCCTTTGTTTACATTACATTCTTCCTTGAACCTACAACCCCTGTCTTTAAAATCCCAGGGAAAAAGACTATCAGTGACCATATTACATAATCCTCTTTTTGTGGGTGGTTGGAGTGGTCTGGTGTGGTTTGCTTCTTCATTCCTATCGAACATCTATCATCTTTATCTCCCCTCCTTCTTTTTTGTGTTTGTTACTTTCTTGTAACTCGTCAAACATTCTGCACTTATATGACCTTATTGTGTTGCAAGTGCCGTAAAACACTTACTAAAACTAAAAATCCTCTTTTTCCGTTCTATGTCAGACAAGCTCATTGAACTCGGTTTCATCCAGCCCGACAACAAGACACTGCCAGACTATGTGCAGAACGTGAACGCATTGTTCGCCAGCAAGAAGTGCCAGACGCTGCTGGAAGAGGCCAGGGAGCTGATGACTGCCAGTCTACACGATTCCGTGGCCCTGCCCGAGGACAAACCGGTGGGAGAGTGGCCTCCCTTGCTGCCGGGCGGTGTCAAGAAGAGCAAACGTATGGAGGCTGCCGGCGGGGAGCTGAGCGAGAACACTTTGCGTCTGCCCAAGTGTAGGATCAGGTAACAGTGGTGTCTGGGTGTGTTTGTGTGTGTGCATCTTGCTTTTTCCTTACACTAAATGAAAATAATGCTGTCGCTCTACTTTTATTTTTTTAAACTGTATACCCTCCCCCCAAAAAAACAAACAAAACAAACCAAACCCCCCCCCCCCTCTCCCAAAAAAAAAGCCAAAAACACAACCCTGTCCCATCCATGTCCTGATACGGAGTGCCTTGTTCGTATGGACGTTTCTTTCTTTCTATTGTTTCTCATTTTTATCCTGCTTCTTCTCTACACCAAATAATGATAATAAAAGTTTCCCTACTCTAAATAATAATAATAATAATAATAACAATGATATAATAATAACATTAACATAATAACAATAACAATAGTAACAGAAATAATAATAATTGTATTTTTCTAGCACATATCCATGCTCTATGTGCTTTACATAGGCACTTCAGTGAACACGATCATTGCAGCGGGATTCAGAAAGTCCCATTGAGTTTTGTTCTGGACATGACGTCTCATCGGGACAGTGGATTCAAACTGCCCGTATCTTTGTTTAATTTAGGGGACCAACATCCAAGTCCGATACTTGTCTTTAAAGACCTTTGGATAGCCCTCAAAACAGTTTTTTCCAGGTCGGTGTGCGACTCCTGAGTCTCAAGATATTTAAAGTTGAAAAATAGGTCGTTTCTAACCATTGAATTATTTGAAATTTACCCGCCATATTTTTAAAAAACTACCCTTGTTGATAAACCATTCTTTGTTTTACCAGACAACGTTTAAATGGTTATCTTAGAAGTCTTACCTTGGCTAGGGTAGTTTTACCGTTTTATTGACCACATCAGCAAAAATCTAACTGAACCCTTCCACCTTGACATCGCGCGGAACTTTGAAGTCACACCCCAGAGCACCCGCCAACCCCCTGATTGAGTTATGCATGTGAGAATGAAACTGCTTTCAATTTTAATCTTTTTTTTTTTCCCAATTGCAAGTTAAAAAACTCTTTAAAACAAAATCAGTGATGTTTTTCTTTTGAAAATCGGGCTGTTGTTATGGAAAGTGTGCACATTTCTATTATAATTTTGGATAATAAGCATCGGGCTCCCCTCGTCTCGCTTATGACGTAATTAAACACTAAATAGAATTTCACTCTCAATGTACATGACTTTTGTTGTTTATTTATTTATTTTACATAAAGCAACAAATAAAATCATGCCTCAATGGGTATGATACAACTATCTTTAAGGATTTTATGACGTTTTGAAGCAAGGTTTGGAAGTTTGGGGGCACAAAATGCAGTTGCCAAAATTTGTCCACCTCAGGGCAAAAATTGATTTACAAAAAATGGTCACTTCTACTGAACTAACAAAGAGAGCACAAAAATTTTTCTAGCTCTGAAAACAGAAAGCCAAGATCTTTCCAATATCGACTATACCCCTAACTTCAGTGTCCTTGGAGAAGTTTGAAAATTTCACTGAAGTGCCTACTTTTCTACGATCATCGTTACTAGTTTGTCAATTGTGCTTGTGTTTACTCCAAACAAATAAAAAAAGTGTATCCTTTGTTGTACAGCACGACAGTGGAGTGCCTGGTGCGAACGGCGTACGAGACGCTACAGGAAGCCACCGAGAGCTCCCCAGAGTGTGCCACACAGATGTACTACGCCGTGCGCGGCCTGTTTGAGATCTTCTGTCTGGTGGTACCCAAACACCACAGTCAGAGTCTGGAGACTTTCCCGCAGGTGGCAGGTGAGATGCTGGTGGTTGCTGAGGAAGGCAGAACCCCCCAGAGCGGTGTTACTGACTGAAGTATCTTTAGGCCATTCCCAAAGGGGGGGACATTAACATGTTCTTATGCACAGTAGAATTGTAAATGGGCTGATTCATCAATGTCTTGCTCACAACTGTACCTGAACTGCAACATGGCAGTTCTGCTTTTTCTTTCCTAATCCTTACTATTGTCATTTTCCCTCTACTTCTTTTGTATGTTTGTCATTCTCTTGTGACCTGCTATTTCCGGG
>NW_004797580.1:800471-818141 GCF_000002075.1 Aplysia californica | reverse complement strand
CGCACACACACTCTTCGCCCACCCTCCGCCTCTTTATCCCCCCACATCACCCACTATCCACCTCTCTCTCATTCCACCCACCCACTACCCACCCCTATCTCTCTTTCTCTCGTTCCACCCACCCCTCTCTCTCTTTCTCTCGTTCCACCCACCTACTACCTACCCCTCTCTCTCTTTCTCTCGTTCCACCCACCCACTATTCTCTCTCTTTTTCTTGTTCCACCCACCCACTACCTACCCTCTCTTTCTCTCGTTCCACCCACCCACTAACCCTCCCCCCTCTCTTTCTCTCGTTCCACCCACCAACTAACCCCCCCCTTCTTTCTCTCATTCCAGCCCTCCACCACAACAACTGCATGTACGTGGCCCACCACTTTCTGACCCTTGCCCACCAGTTCGCCCCACGACTGCCCGCCACCATAGTGCCCACCTTCGTGGATCTGATTCACCCGATCAGACAGAGTGGTTGTGAGGCCTTTCGGCGCCAGCTCTCTCACCAGAGGGCACTCCTGTTAGAGTCATTAGATGGAGCTGAAGGTAATCAAAAAGCACTTGTTCCACGCGCTCGTATGCCCTTATCAAGTTTCGAGCGTCGTAAAACTCTTACCATACTAATACCCATAACTGTGCCTGAACTGTAACTTGTAACTGCTGCTTTTTCTTTCCTAATCCTTACTATCGTCATTTTCCTCTACTTCTTTTCTATGTTTGTCACACTCTTGTGGCCCGCTATTTCCGGGATGCCCTGATAGTCGAAGCAGACTTTGTGCTATTGAAGCTAGAGAGGTGAGCAGAGTAAGCCTGATTCCCTGTAAGGACTTCTCTGTTGACATCCTCCCCTTGGCGCTCCTATGACCTTATGCAGTTGCAGACGCCGTAAAACTTCTACTAAAACTAAACGCTAAAACTTACTATACTAATCAGAAAACGCTGTATTTTTGTTTGTCTAATTACTAAAAGTTTAGAGAGCGGAGGGTGTGTGCCACAAGTAGATCCTACTTCTTTTCTTTCTGTCTGTTAATCCTGTCTGTCTGTTTTGCTCTTTCCCCTCACTAAATGACAGTTGTTGTGTCGGTGTTGATGTGCTTCTCTCTACCTAAACATTACAATGTCCAGTTTGTCTAGTATGTCATTGTTTGTTTCTCTGGTGTGTCTCTGTCTGTCTGCTTGTCACCACTTGTCTGTCTGCTTGTCACCACTTGTCTGTCTGTATGCCTGATGTGTCACCATACTGCGACCTCGGTGCTTTTTTGTCATATCTCCATTTTTAATAACAGTGAAAACAGTTTGTAGCATAGAGTGAGCTTAAGAAGAAGTCACATTTTTACTGTTTAAAATAATGAAAATACAAGAAAGCACTGAGGTCATGATAGGTCTGTCTGTCTGATGTGTTACCATTTCCTAGTCTGATGTGTCACCATTTGTCTGTCGTGTCTGGTGTGGCACTATTTGTCCGTTTTTCTATCTAGTGTGTCGCCATTAATTGTCTGTTTGTCTGATGTGTCACAGTTTGTCTGTCTGTTTAGTGTGTCACCATAATTTGTCAGTCAAACTGACGTGTTACTGTCGAACATTGTTGAACATTTTTCCAGTCATCTACTTATAACCATGGTGTACCAGCGTCTGTGCTGTAGTGGCCAGGCTCTTTGATGAGGACATTAAAATATAGACTTCAATCAATCCTGTTATCATAACCATGTTGTGTTCAATGGATGAAGACATAAAACATTTGCAATCAATCAATCAATCGTGGGTGGTTGGCGGGTCCTTTGGTGTGGTTTGCTTCTTCTTTCTTTCAAACATCTGTCGTCCTTATCTTCCCTTCTTGTTTTTTATGTTTGTTACTCTCTTGTAACACCTCTAATCTTCTGGCGCTCATATGACCTTATGCAGTTGTGAGCACTGTAAAACCTCTACTAAAACTTAAAAAATCAATCAATTAGTCTATCAATCAATCAATCAATCAATCAATCAATCAATGTGAAAATGAATCAATCAATCAGTCAGTCTCACTACCATAACTGTGATGTGTTTCATCAACATCTCAGGTTTCGCCAATGTGGAGGAGGCGGCCAATAGGGAGCAGAGCGAGCGAGCCATCAAGCAGGTGTTGTTGCAGCTAGAGCACTTACAGAAAGTCTGGAAACCTGTGCTGCCCATCGATGTCTACAAGAAGTCTATGGGTGAGTGGGAGAGGGAGAAAGAGAGGGGGAAGGGAGGAAGGGGATGGGGGAGCGGAAAGGGATGGAAGGAGGGGGGAAGGTGTTGAAGTGCATGATGGTTTGGAAATTTGTGCTGCCCATTAATGTTTACAAAATATTTTTATGTGAATAGGAGAGGGAAGGGGGGGGGATGAATGGTGGGAGGGGTGGATAGGTTGAATGAAAGGAGAAGGGGGGGGTGTGAGGAAGAGGTCTGGTGTGGAAACCCATTTAGGGGGGAGAGGGTGGGGGGTTGAGGGAGAAAGGAAAAGGAGGGTGGAACAAAAGTCTGGAAGTCTGTCCATGGTTTCAGTGCCCATAATCTTCTCTGAGGGTGGTTGACAGATGCTCTGGTGTGGTTTGCTCCTTCTTAACTATCAAACAGGTAGACTATCATCCTTTTCTCTTCTTAATTCTTTTTGTTGGAAGGTCTCTAATCTTGGGTAATTATATGACCAATTTGTTTAACAAGTGCCTCGAAGCTTACAAGGTGGGTGGCTGGCGGGTGCTCTGGTGTGGTTTGCTCCTTCTTTCCTATAAAAATCTATCGTCTCTATCTCCCCTCCTTCTTTTTTGTGTTTGTTACTCTCTTGTAATACCTCTAATCTTCGGCACTTATATGACATTACTGTGTTTTGAAAGTGCCTTAAAACTCTTGCTATAACTAAACTGAACTTATTAAAACTTAATATAACCTCTCAGTGTCCGTGACCTTCTCCCACAGGCAAGCTGACTAGCGCGGTAGTGGAGCGGATCACCGACTGCGTCTCTCTGCTGGAGGACATCGCGCAGGAAGCTGGCCAGGTCCTCCTGGCACTTCTCAGCCCGCTGGAGGAAGAGGCTGGCCGCTTTCTCACGTCCCCAGGCGAGGTTCCCGCCGCGGAACTCCTACGCTTTGTGCCAGGTTGGCCGCGCCTCTCGGAGCTGAAGGTGGTGCTGGAGGCGAGTCTTCAGGATATCTCAGACCGCTGGGCGGAGGGGAAGGGCCCGCTGGCTCTGGCTTACTCTCCCAACGAGGTCAAACAGATGATCAGGGCGTTGTTTCAGAATACCAGTAGGAGGTCGGCTGTGTTGGCTTCTATTAGGTGATGTGCTGCTCACAGCGATGGAGTGGGGGGTGGGGGGTTATTTGGCAGAACAGTGTACGGCTGTGAGTGATTGGGGGAAGGGTTGGTGTGGATGTGAGAGGGGAAGAGTTGTTGCGGACGTGGGGGGGGGGGGCACACTTGGGTGACTGACAGTAGAGTTGTGGTGGTGGTTGGGAGTTGAGGGAAACAGACTTCATCAGATTCTGATGATGTGGTGTACTGAGTGTTACTGAGAATGGTTTTGATATTTGATATGTAGAAAGTTGAACAATGGACTCAATCCTGAGATGATGGAGACCCTTTTTAGTTAGGAAGAATGGAAAACCTATCAAAGTGCAGTATCTTCGTAAAGTTTTAGCACATTACACCCTTAGGGTCTGAACGGGAAGTCTATTCCCAAACTCTATGCAAGGGGAGGTAAATCACCTCCCATGAGTACACATACAGTATAATCTGCTTCTATGGACATGCTTTGGGAAGTGGATTTGATGTCGATATAATATATAAAAATGTCGATAAAGGAAAATATAAAGCTAAGAAGGAAAAAACAAGGAGAGGTCAGGGGGTAAAAAGACAACACTACTTTTTTAAGCTCGTTGCTTCCCTTGATTCTTACACAACTAACTGCACAAAGAAACTAACAATAGACAGTGGGGGGGGGGGCAGTTACAGTACCAAAGATGAGGCGCATGCTACACACCAGCGCAAACTTTGTTGCAGCAACCTTGTAAGGCCTGTTTGTGGCCGCTTGCTGGGTAAAATGGAAAGGCGAGACACTGACTCACTGACTGGCATTTGCCAGCGACAGACTGAGAATGGGATGGGGAAAAGGAATGAGCAATTGGGAGTGGGGGTAGGGAGGTGATGCACAGCGCGGGAGATGCTGGCGTCTGTGAGGCACTGTACTGTGTTGGAGACTACACTGTGTAGGCCCTACATGACCTACTAAAGCCTGGTGTGTCGAATAGGCTACTTAATGAAGAACTAATGTGTTGACCGTCAGCGTGGCTTTTTCCCCTCATTTATGTACGTGGGCATCACCAGATACTCAGGAAACATGTCCATAAAGCAGAGTGGGCCGAAAAAAAGTCGATATAAAAGAAATTGTTTAGTGAAGATATTGAAGAAAAAAATTTGGTAATTGGAAAATATGTCGATATGTCAAAATGTCGGTACATCAGCTGTCGATATAAGTGGATTATACTGTATTTTAACCACTGTCTTACCTGAGAAAATTGTAAAGATTGTATCTTTTATCTTCCCAGCGTAAGGGGAATGACTCTGAATTCTTGATGCGCTGCTTGTATCTAAAAATTCATAACCCAATTACCATGCTTTCAATTCTTTTGAAATAAAAGAATATTGAAGAGAAATGAACAGGCTTTCTTGTGATATGAAGCATGTTATGGTTTGTTGCATAGTGTTGAAAATAAAAAATAAATATATAACGTGAGGAAAAGTAGGAAAACTCACTTTGGGGGGGGGGGTTGGCATCTTCATTCCAAGAATCATGACAAATTAGTTCAAGGTATTGTGGAATTTTGCGAAACAGTTGATGACACAGACGGGTGTTGCACAGAGCACACCCAAAGACGGTCTCAGGTCTTTTATTGGATCTTGTCTGCACGTCTTTCTGATAGCACTGGTAGTATTGTCTCGTGTGCCCCGGCAGCTGAACCCTTCGATGTTCTTGCGCGGTGCCAGGAACAGCTAATCCAGCAGCATTTGGCACCTCCATAGCACTCCTCTTCCCTGAGGAGCCTTTCATTAAGCTCCGAGCAGTTTCCAGATGAAGCTGTATGTGAGTGCAGAGAGGGAGGGTCTGATCTGGGCGGATGTGGCATGCTCTTATATAACACATATGCGTTGAGCAGAGCGACTTCCTCAAGACACCAGAAGCAGCACCACCACCTTTTATGAGATCGTCTTCCAATACGGTAGTAGCATGAACGGAGTTGATCGTTATGATCTTCAACCCCTCCCATGTTTCCATTGTAGTTAGTTCAGTACTGCTTGTGGTATCTGCCTGTGGACAACACCCTGTTTTGTCTGATCAGGCGCTGGTTCCTAGTTCCAAAATAGGACATGCGTTGGTGGAGAGCATAGAGATGGGACATTTGTCTTTCCACCACCATGTCACTAAAGCTCCCATTTTCCCTCATACTGCATTGGTCCTTTTCTATGTTCCCTCTTAAAATATCTGGCGAGTGTTTCTGGTTTTGCTGAACTGTTTCACATGAATATTGTGTTATGTTCCAGCAGATCTCAGGCGAGTTCGACAGAACTGAAAAATTTGTCGAAATTATAATGATAGTTCTTCCTCAGAAATGGCTGTTCCAGTTTCCAAATAAAATAATAGTATTAATAGCCCAGTCCATTTGATACTGGAGTGTCCCACATCCCTGTGGAAAGTTCAAAGTCCAGCAAAAATGTAGTGGCTGAGTCGCAACAACACACCACAATGTGACTGATTGTGACTGACACCCCACGGGTTTGGCTAGCTCTTTGTGTATTGCTTGGAATTATTCTGCCTCCTTCAAATGAAACTGCAGACCCAGGGTTCAACAGAGAGATGCATGCAGATTTCACTTCCTTTATCACAGGTCTGATCTTGAATAAAGAATCATGTCATGGATGACCTTTTGCGATGACATTGTTGTTATCAGAGATGTGCAGGTACCGAGGAATTTCCTGAAGCCTATTCCGTGTCATCACATCAGGATCATCACATCAACTTAACGCAATTCTAGGATCCGAAACTCACATGTCAGCACAGGACAATTGGGAGAAATGTGAAGCCTGGTCTGACAGCTCTCTGGACCCAGAAGGCTGATCTTCAGGCAAAACAACAGAGCCGAGGTCAGTACGGGACCTTTGGGGTGAATTTGATGGAGCCTGGCCTGACAGCTCTCCAGATACAGTAGGTTGAACATCGGATATCGGATGCAATGAGGGGCCTTGATAGAGCGTCTGCTGGTGTGTAAGCATCCTCAGATATTGCTGCTGGTGTAGTGACTCTCCGAACGCTCAATTAACTCACAACACAGCCGCTGACTTGACCGTGACTTCGCACTGACCTGCGGAGTGCTCACATGAAAACGCCGCCTGACCCGACTGTCCTTCAGAGCCAGTCGAGTACATGTAGAAAATTCTGGTGAAAGTGAAAGACCTACCTACACTGGATTGCATGGGTATAAATACAATGTACTATTGGTCCTGAAGGGTTTTTGTACCATTTCTTCTGATCCAGGAATGTTAGAATAGAATGGCACATGCCTTATTCTACAGTAAGAGAAATGAGTGTTTATAATATGACTCTGCCTGGGTTTTCATTCATAAATTCAGGGCATGCTTCATTGCATTTTGCCTTGAAAGTGAAAGGCATGAACGCACTTGTCTCCTGAGATTGTTGTCGTGTGGTGTGGGGTGGGAGTGCACAAATGTGAATTCTTTCTTCCTTTCTTCTACTCATCATAAGAACACACTCCAACGACTTAATTTCACAAATCCCCAAAAAGGCACGACCCTGTGAAAATCTATGAAAGCAGTGCCAAGGGGTGTGTGCATGACCTTCGTGATAACGTATACCACGGTGTGTGCCGACGTACTAGTTAGACTTGAAAAAGAGGCGGTAAATGAACAGAGCATCAAATCAAGTTACTGCTAATATGAAGCACCACTGTAAGAACTGAATTCGGAAAAATGCTGTTTGATTGTTGCTACTTTAATTTGGTGCAACTCACACAAAGGTTATTTCGCTATTTATTTAATAGGGTAAGATCATCTGAGAGTGGGTCGCTCGTGTTCGGAATTGGGACGTTTTTTGGAATTTGGGCACTTACTCTTAGTTATATTCATCGCTATTTGACATTTGCTTGTTCTAGAGCTCAATTGTGCCACTTTTCAACTTGTCAAGACACCTTCGAAGTGTTGGAAACACAGTGGCACTTCAATCAGCTCTGAATGTTAAAACTACTGGCCCGAACAATTTAATTTTGATATCAAACGGAAGAAGAAACACTTTAGTAGAGTAACCATACAAAACGAAATCTGGGCCTCAGTCTCGTCAAGGTGAGACTCCATTTCTGAAGATGCCCGAGTGGGCGATTTCGGGCGGTTTAGGCATGTAGAGAAATTTCTAGGTGATCCCATGCGAGTTAGTGTGTAATGTGTTAATTAAATAAAGTTTGACCTTTTTTTTAACCCTGAAAATGTGATACATTGTACTTTTTATCTATTATGATTCTTCATGATAATAATATATGTTTTAATGTAGTGGTCGTGGGTTCAGTGTAAATTATGCTTATGTCACTAAAATTAGCTTTTGAAGCTGAACGCTTTTATATCTTTAATTGTTTTATGGTAGGCTCACATTTAATTTTTTATTTATAGTCTGATAGTTCTCAGGCAAAAAAGAAAAACGCTGCAGCAAAACGCTAGGGTCGAGATTGCCGTAGATAGTGGTTTGGTTCTCGTGTGTACTGGTTGTTTACATGATGCACATAAGCACTTCCACTCCCACGTGTGTATAATCTCTCCTTCTCCCATACATGCATCTTATACATACTGTTGCCTGTGGTGTTTTGTCTATTTAGACACACACACACACACACACACACACACACACACACACACACACACACACACACCTGCACACTTGCACATTCACACTCATACACACACACACACACTCATGCACACACACACAGGCACACACACACACACAGGCATACGCACCTGCACACGAATGCTAACTGGATATGATTTTCCACATACACATACACATTGACATACACGCATGTGCCCAAGCACTTGGACACATGCACGCATAGACACATGTGATGTAATCCCCCTTCCCCCCTTAACACCTGCGCACGCGCTCACCATAGACATACATAGATGAGTTTTGTCTATCGAAGTTTCCTCCTGTTCACAACAGACTTTGTACATTTATGTTAGTATGTGTTGCCTTATGATCGTTGTCTCTGGAGAAACACAATTTATAATAACGTGTTCCCAAGTGCTATGTAAATAAATGTTTGGTGGGTGGTTGACGGATGCTCTGGTGTCGTTTGCTGTTTGCTTCCTCTTTCCCATGCAACATCTATCGTCCTTATCTCCCCTTCTTCTTTTTTATGTTGTTACTCTCTTGTAACACCTGTAATCTTCTGGCACTCATATGACCTTATGCAATTGCGAGCGCCGTAAAACCTCTACTAAAACTAAACTACAATAAATGTTTTATGAAGCTGTCAACAGTTTAGATCATTTAGTTGTCAGGCTGCTTTGACCCTGCATGTATAGACCAATCCCTACTGCATGGTATATTATGTGTCCCTGTAGATGGAAGGAAGGCACAATTTTAAAACAATATATAAAATGTCTCTCACATATTATTGTGATTGAAGTGACACCTTATATATGAAGGGGTTACAAGGAGTCTTTGGTCTAAATATGAAGGAATAGATAGAGCTTTGTAACTTGGCACACATACTTTTGTTTCTCTACATAGACACCACGCAAAGTAACATATTTCTGCCACCTCTCTTTGACCTTTAAAAGTCCTTGAGAGAAAAGGACCCAGAATGGGCCCCTAACCAGTCTTCAACAGCTTCAATCGTGTCCTTGTTTTCAGGGAAACAACGTCCTTTGACTTTGAGTATGCCAGGTGGAAACTCTCATCATAACACTGTAGACTTTCTGGTCATACACAGACAAATTCTAATGACATAAATGATAAATGGGACTGTGAAGTAGTGAAGTATTTCTCTGTCTTGTCTGAGAGTGAAGGCAGTGGTAACTTTTTGTCTGATGTTGAGATGTGAACTAGGTACATGTAATCTTTTGTCTGTTTTTATGAGTGAGTGAGGGAAACGTGGAAAGTGTTTGTTGGTGGCCTTCACTCTGACCCAGGATGAGAAATACAATGGTAATGGTGCGTGGATGAGGTTTGACTATTTTATCAACATGGCTGAATGGGATATTTCCATTGTTGTAATGTACGTAAGTGAGTGAGTGATATATTTCTGTAGTCTTATGTACTTGAGTGAGTGATACATTTATGTTGTCTTATGTACTTGAGTGAGTGATACATTTATGTTGTCTTATGTGCATGAGTGAGTGATATATTTCTCTTGTCTGATACCGATGTACACGAGTGAGTGATACATTTATATTGTCTTATGTACATGAGTGAGTGATATATTTCTGTTGTCTTATGTATATGAGTGAGTGAGTGATATATTTCTGTTGTCTTATGTACATGAGTGAGTGATATATTTCTGTTGTCTTATGTATATGAGTGAGTGAGTGATATATTTCTGTTGTCTTATGTACATGGGTGAGTGATTGAGTGATATATTTCCTTTGCCAAGGTGTACATGAGTGAAGGATATATTTTCATTGTGCAGAGGAGCCAATTTTGCGGATGAATCTGAAAATCTCGATTCTGCCTCTCTCTCTCTCTCTGTCTCTGTCTGTCTGTCTGTCTGTCTGTCTGTCTGTCTCTCTCTCTCTCTCTCTCTCTCTGTCTCTCTCTCTCTGTATCTCTCTCTCTCTCTGTATCTCTCTCTCTCTCTCTCTCTCTCTCTCTTTCTCTCGCTCCCCTTCTCTCTTTCTCTCTCTCCTCTCTCTCTCCCCTTCTCCCCCCCTCTATGTGTGTGTGTGTGTGTGTGTGTTTGGCGATGTGCTGTACATGACTGTATATTGGTGCACATGTGTGTGTGTGTGTTTGTATACGTGTCTTTGTATGTGTGTATTATATGTGATATATAGAGAGACAGACAGTTGTAATTTCATTAAACTAATACACAGCAGAGAATTATCTCATTTATTTTTGCTCTTTGTTTTTCTGTTTTTCGTTTGTTTGGGTGTTTTTGTTTCCAACGGTTTTGACCAGATAAATGATACGGTTGATTGGAGGGCACCACTGGTAGGTCCTACTTATTTCAGTTTTCCTGGTTGTCTCCGTCTGTCTATGAATAGGCCTAGCGCAAATTATCGCTCAACAGCAAACCCTATTCGCCTTACAAACTATTTTATTACTCCTGCAGACCGGACTGTATTCTGAAACTATCTCAACTTCCTGGGAAGCATACAGTGCAAGCTGCCATTTTATAAATCACAAGCAAACTGACACTGACAAGATCTTTCGCTGTCTGTGGCTGGGTACCCTTCCCAGGGAGGAAAATTTATGTAAAAAGCCTTTCCCAAGGACGCAGTGTCGGGCCTGATGTTTGAGCCCCCGAGTTTGCTACCTCAGGATTATAATATACTAGCTGGCCCCCCTTTCGATGAAAAGAATTTTTTTTAAATCGAGTCTTTGAGGAACAGTACGCACGGCTAGTGAACGGAAGCCTCACTTGTTTACAATGTCGTCTTAGAAGATGGACTTTCCCAAAATTAGATCTAAACGAAACTAATGAAAAACTGAAAATTAAACTTAGTAGATCTATACGGGTCGCACACTTAAATTAAAATGGTGCTCAGTATTGCGCGACAATGCAGGGTGGTATCGAAAGGAAGTACGACTTGAAATAAAGAAATCTGGCGGATTTTCCAAAATTACAGAGACAGAAGCGTTGGCCTACAAAAACGATCGGCGAAATAAAGAAATTTAGCTTTTTGCAGCAAAACTGTCCCAAAACCGAAAAAAACGAAGGGCGTCATGATCTGGAGAATATTTTAAAGAATCTTTTTGCGAAAACCGCATGTCGATCGATGCAGCCATTAAAAAGCCTTTTGAATAGCAAAATTCGGCCACCACAAATAGATAATAGATGGACGAGTCGGGTAGCCACCGAATAAGCTCTAAGGTGGTTGGCGGGTGCTCTGGTGTGGTTTGCTTCTTCTTTCCTATCAAACATCTATCGTCCTTATCTCTCTTCCTTCTTTTTTGTGTTACTCTCTTGTAAAACATCTATTCTTCGGCACTTACACTTATATGACGTTATTGCGTTGCAAGTGCCGTAAAACTCTTACTAATAGAAAACGAATCAGCTCAGATTGGACCAGAGAAAAGTGTTAATTGTTGTGTCCTCTAACTCTGACCCAAGGAGTTTGCAGTTCTAAACCCCTTGCTCTGACACTATAAGCTGGGTCTGATTTGTGAATAGCGGTGTCTGTGGTGTAGCTGGTAGAGTTGTTACTTGTGTGAAGGACCGACATCACTGCATAAGGGGCATTCCCATAAGCCCTCCGTCCCCTGAAGAAGCACATCTCGAACTCGAAGTGTGTAGATGCTGACGGTTCCAAGCAATGGTTGATTCCTTAGCCTTCTGCTCCTCCCACTAAGTCTTGAACTTCTGCAGGCGCTGGTAGAGTTATAGTTCGCTGTCGCATACAGAAGACGTGAGTTTAATTCCCAAGTGTGAAAGTTTTAATTTATATTTCATATCTCTCCCTCTCTCACAGTCTCTAGAAGACGTGAGTTTGATTCCCGAGTGTGAAAATTTTATTTTATATTTTATATCTCTCCCTCTCTCATAGCCTCTGTCTCTCTTCGTCTCTCTTTCAGTTTGTGCCTGTCTCCCTTTTTCTCTCTCCCTCTCTGTCTTTATTCTTCTATCTCTCTATCTGTTTCTCGGTCTCTCCTTTTTCTCTCCCTCCCTTTCTATCTCTTTGCCCCCCTCCCTCTCTCTCTCTCTCTCTCTGCCTCTCTCTCTCTCTCTCTCTCTGTCTCTCTCTCTCTGTCTCTCTCTCTCTCTTATTTTCTCTCTTTCTCCCCTTTTCATCTCTCCTCCCTTTCATCTTTTCGTCTCTCCGTTTCCCTCCCCCTCCCCCCTCTCTCTTTCTCCCTCTCCCAGTATTATGTCTTCTATAGTTCAGCAGACATCTTGCCCCTTGGAGTGCTCATCATCATCCGGTGCCTCGCCGACTGGCGTGGGCGATCATGGACCTCCACTTCCATCTGTCCTGTGCTGCAGCAATGGTGTTTGTTGTTCTTGCTGCTCCCAGCCATGTTGTCATCTTGTCCAATATCCTTTGCCTCTGTCTGCCTCTGCCTCTCTTTCCATCAAACTTTCCTGTTGTTACAATATTCTCTAATGCTTCTTTTCGCATTGTGTCCGAAGAAATTTGCCTGTCGTTGGAGTGCAACCGTACCCAAAACAATAGAAGGAAATCTATACGACCATAAAATTTACGTCGAATTTTCAGATTTCTTAAAATTTGTTCCCATAAATACCACTTGTTCATGTTTTTCCAAAGTCCCATGTTTTTCCTCACCATGACAACTGTTCGTGATCTAAGGACTCAGAAAAAGGAAGTTACGTTTTGGCTTCGCAATAATTATTTGAGCAAAAGTTGAAAGTGTGAACATGTCGTCTGTAGTATTGGGAAAGAGAACACCATCTGCCGTGTCACTGTCAGGTAGGTGTGTGTGTGTGTGTGTGTGTGTGTGTGTGTGTGTGTGTGTGTGTGTGTGTGTATTTATGTGTGAAAGAGAGAAAGAAAGTGAAAAGTCAAATATAATATCTACGAACACCCCCCCCCTTCTTTCTCTTCCCCTCTCTCCACCCCTCCCCTCTCTTTTCCTAGAGGAAGACGAGGACGAGGAAGAGAAAGACACGCCCTCTGAGGACGGGAGAGGAGATGCTCTCTACAATAAACTGATCTGTGTACAGAGGGCCATTGTCTGGGTCATCACCTCAGCCTTTGGACTCCTGCTCATGAACGCCGCCTACCTGGTGGCCGGAGCTTACGTCTTTTACACGTCAGTTTAGGTCAACTGAATAATCATTTATACATTCACACACACCTGGATGTTGCACTATATATAGCACTTCATAAACCCACAATGGACGAACGTTTTGGTCGTCTCTAACTCTTAAGTCGTAACGTCTTTTACACGTCAGTTTAGGTCAACCGAATAGTTATTTATAAACGCTCCCCTGTATGTTTCACTATATATAGCACTTCATAAACCCACAATGGATGAACGTTTTGGTCGTCTCTAACTCTTAAGTCGTAACATCTTTTACAAGTCAAGTTTAGTTTGCAGTTTTAGTAGAAGTTTTACGGCGCTCGCAACTGTATAAGTTCAAGTGAGCGCCTGAAGATTAGAGGTGTTACAAGAGAGTAACAAACATAAAAAAGAAGAAGGGGAGATAAGGGCGATAGATGTTTGATAGGAAAGACGAAGCAAACCACACCAGAGCACCCGCCAACCACCCACAAGTCAAGTTTGGTGAACTATAGATAGTGTACACCCACCTGATTTCTACAAATTATACGCTGTACCCACAATTAATGGACCTTCTGATCGGCTCTTACGCATTTCACTTTTACAAGTCAGTTTAGGTAAACTATAGATTATAAATGATAAAACTATGCACCCAAAATCTCTACATAAGTATGCCAACAATGGATGCACCTCTCGTCGGGTCTTACGTCTTTAACTCGTCAATTTAGTTCAACTATGTACACCCACGATATGCTTTATATAAACATTAATAACGAGCTGGGTACCTCGTTCGATGAACGGACTCAAAAGAATCGATTGTCAAGTCATTGTGGAACCAGTATGCACTGTTTGTGAACGGAACTCTCACTTGTTTACAATGACGTCTAAGAAGACGAACTTTCCCAAGATTAGATTTAAACGAAACTAATGAAAAACTGAAAATTAGACTACAGTGACTTCAGGCTCCATATTATAACTATAACTGTGCACCATTTAAATGATTTTGAACTACCATTAATTTTGTCAAATTCGAAAGTTCAGTGGTGGGGAAGTTTTAGGCGGCCAAAGTGACAAACTTTCACAAATACAATATGTATAGATATACCCACAATTGAGGAATTTCCGTGTGTGTGTGTGTGTGTGTGTGTGTGTGTGTGTGTGTGTGTGTGTGTGTGCGTGTGCTATGTAACATTGTTATAAATCTCTCAGCCCGGGTTGGCCATGGCAGTCAGGTTCGAAGAGCCCGCATCCCAAAGCATCTAAATTGAAACATTAACAGTTAAAATTACAAATTGTGATGATGACAATTATAATTATAGCCATTTTTTTCTCACTCTTTCCAATTTTCTATTTAAAAAAACAACAAATGACCCAAACGGTGTGTAAAACCCCCTTTCCACATGAATTTATGCATCTAAATCCTATTTCACCAGCTAGTTCGATCAACAAGTATGATCCACGGCCACAGTGGTTGTCTTTTTGTGTATCGATATATATGTGTTCTTTAGTCAGATTACGGGTGCCCATAATGTGTACCTGAAAGGGTTATTATACACTGAATGGGCCTGTATCCGTGAAACGTGTCATTGTGAAAGCTGTCATAATATTTTTTAAAAAGTTTTATTATTACTATCATTATAATATTATGTATCATCATAATGATCATCACCATTATCCTTCATAGTTCTTATACTACTACTACTACTACTACTACTACTACTACTACTACTACTACTACTACTACTACTACTACTACTACTACTACTACTACTACTACTGTTAATAAAAAATAATCATCATAATATTGTTGTGATTATTCTGACTCCATGGCGTGACAGAGTGGAGGCCCCCCGCGAGACTTTGGTGCAGAACACTTTGGAGAACGACCTTGACCTCCTGGCCGTCCGACTGTCCACGCTGGGCACGCAGGATATGGACAACGCCAGTCTACTGCTGGGGACGTATGAGGACTCGTTAGGTGAGCCCGGCGGTTGGAGGGTGTGTCTAGGTCAAGTGGGTGGTTGGAGGGTGCTACTTGTGTTACTTATGTGAAGGACCGACATCATTGCACAAGGGGCATCCCCATAAGCGCTCCGTCCCCCGAAGAAGCACATCTCGAAGTGTGTAGATGCTGACGGTTCCAAGCAATGGTTGATTCCGTAGCCTTCTACTCCTCTCACTAAGTCTTGATCTTCTGCAGGCGCCCAATCTGATTCCAAGTTCACGAAGTTGCTCAAAATGATGGTATTCCGTTTCTTCTTGTTCTTTTTCCCGTTTTTCCCTGACTGAGCCACAATTTCAGGTTTGTCGTCAGGGCACAGCTTTCCTTCAGGTTTTGCTTTCCCAGCGAGCTCATCAGCCCGCTCATTGCCCTTGACTCCAGCATGGCCCGGGGTGAAGATCCAGGTGCTCTTTTTCAGTGCCGTCTTCTTCAGGAGCTCTGTCCATTCAGCTGTAACCGTAAGGTTCCCACTTTAAATCTTCCCCAGAGTGCTCTGAGAGTATTACAAAGATCACATGTACTTCTCAGTTGTTGTAACCCATTTGAGAGCCTGAGTGATTGCCTCAATCTCCATTCTCATGCTAGATGTTGTCATATCGTATGCTCTCTGCTGTTCCGGCACCAACCTGCCACCCCCTCTTGCTGAGAAGCCCCATCCAGATTTTGCTCCTCGTTTAACAGATCCATTCGAGTATACAACCACATTTCCATGCCGTGAGTTGTCTTCAGTCAGTTGTCCTATCCTATCTCAGCATCTGTCGCCCCCTGCGGACACTCTTTATATTCTCTGTTCAGTGACATCACTACCTTCCCAAAATCTGCCTGCTGTCTCTTGTTCATCTTTATCCATTCTTCACGGTTGGAGGGTGTGTCTTGGCCAAGTGGGTGGTTGGAGGGTGTGTCTAGATCAGCTGGGTGGTTAAAGGGTGTCTCTTAGTGAGGGAGGTTAAGAGGGTGTCTCTCTTTGAAGGGGGCGGTTAGAGGGTGTCTCTAGGTGAGGGAGGTTAGAGGGTGTCTCTAAGTGAGGGAGGTTAGAGGGTGTCTCTAAGTGAGGAAGGTTAGAGGGTGTCTCTAGGTGAGGGAGATTAGAGGGTGTCTCTAAGTGAGGGAGGTTAGAGGGTGTCTCTAAGTGAGGGTGGTTAGAGGTGTCTCTTAGTGAGGGAGGTTAGAGGGTGTCTCTCTTTGAAGGGGGCGGTTATAGGGTGTCTTTAGGTGAGGGGGGTTAGAGGGTGTCTCTAAGTGAGGGAGGTTAGAGGGTGTCTCTAAGTGAGGAAGGTTAGAGGGTGTCTCTAGGTGAGGGAGATTAGAGGGTGTCTCTAAGTGAGGGAGGTTAGAGGGTGTCTCTAAGTGAGGAAGGTTAGAGGGTGTCTCTAGGTGAGGGAGGTTAGAGGGTGTCTCTAAGTGAGGGAGGTTAGAGAGTATCTCTAGGTGAGGGAGTTTAAGGGGTGTCTACAGGTGAGGGTGGATAGAGGGTATCTCTGGGTAAGGGGGTGGTTGGAGGGCGTCTCTATGTTAGCTGGGTGGTCAGATGGTGTCTTTAGACGAGGGATGTTAGAGGGTGTCTCTGGGTTAGGAGGTGGTTAGAGGGTGTCTTTAGGCGAGGGAGGTTAGAGGATGTCTCTAGGTGAGCTGGGTGGTTAGAGGGTGTCTCTATGTGATGGAGGTTAGAGGGTGTCTATTGACGGGAGTTTATGATGACTTTTATTTTCATAGGTGAGCTGGATGTAAAAGGATATCCATTACTGCATGTATAGTTTGTGATTGATTGGAGGGTGTCCATTACCATGTGTTTGGTTTATGGGTGGTTCGTGGGTGTCTCGTACTGGCTGAGGGTTTTAAGTTGTAGATATGTTAACGCTGTCATCGACACTCTTTTGATCATTTTGGGGGGCGGGCTGTTTAGACGCTGGATGTCAGGACCAACCCGGGACAACAGGGATTCAGCGTCACAGGGAGAGCGTCCAAGGGAGAATGATACAGTTACTCGAGCAGGAATTGAGCTCAGGTCTATTGCGTGCAACGATAAAGCAGCTAATCACTGCACCAAAGGCATCAAGGGCCTGAGCGGTTAAAGAGGAAAAAAGGGCGTGTGTGGGGGGGGGGGGGGTGTGGGTCATTTACTATACTGAATGGGCGATGTGTGTGTGGGGGGGGGGAGGGGGGGTAGATCATTTACCATTTACTGATTGGGCGATTAGAGGGTTGCCCTCAAGCTATTGGCTGATGGGTTAGATATCGTGTTATTTGAGTTGATGGTTGTTCGTCAAAAATGTATTTCAAAACCCCCAATTGTTTGTACTCATATAATAACTTCAGCTACCAGTACATATACCATTTGTGAGGCAGCGTGGTGGAATCAGGCTCTCGTCAAAATAATCAAAATGAAGAAACTTGCATTTTTCCGCAGGTTTGTGAATTTTTATCAGATTTTTGTTTTTTGGCTCAACACCTTTTATGCCCGTTAAAGAACTCATTTCTGTGTGGATTTTTCTGAAAAAACGTTTATTAAAGGCACAAAAAATGGAAATTTTCAGTTACCACGGACTCTTAAGCTAAGGAAATAACCAATCTTTGGCTGCCATTTTCTCACTAATTTTTTCTTTGAAAACAGGTGACCCCCACCTCTTTCATTCGCAAATATCCCCACTTGTATTCAAGATAAATAAACAATTTTTTTTCATCTAAATAAAGACAAGT
>NW_004797580.1:792170-794488 GCF_000002075.1 Aplysia californica | reverse complement strand
CCCCCCTCCCCAGCGTGCACTCACGAAGAGACCGCAACAACAACCTCCTGACCTCCCGCCTGTCCACGTCGGTCAGCTACATGCTGGCCCTGGCCAAGTGGCCGGCCTGTGAGGACACCTACTGCCGCCCCCGCTACCGGCTCCGGTCACTCAGGGACGCCAAGATGTTGGCCAGAATGTTCCGACACATGCCCGTTAGTGACGTGAAGAAGTGTCTCCAGTTCGCGGGAATATCGGAGATGGACGGTGACGAGTCACTGCTTCCTCCTCCTTCTTCACCCTCTCCTCCTCCTCCTCCATCCTCTCCTCCTCCTCCTTCTCCATCCTCTCCTCCTCCTCTCTCAGAGGGTGATAATCCGGTACGGGGGAGAAAAATAATCCCAAGTGGATTACTGCAGGGTGCGACAACTGTTGAGAACTGTTTAGTGACAGGTGGCGCTGTGAAGACACCACGAGGGGAGGGTGAGCGTCTGTGTGTGTCTTCTAGTCTGTCTTGTCAGTCTGCTGTGAGTAAAGGAACAGCCAGTGGCGGTGGTCAACGGCGGAGGAATGTCCAGCTGTCCTGGTTTCCGGAGGGGAAAGGTCAAAGTACCGAAACTGACGTCACGAAAACTGATGCCACAAGGAAAACTGAAGTCACAACGAAAGCTGACGTCACAGAAATAAATGACGTAATAAAATTTGGCGAAGATGTCACGGAACGACTTAAGGCCCGCGGGCGTTTGTCCAGATATCCTCTCTTTGTACAGCACAGTCCTGAGGCTGACGTCATGTGGTCACGTGACTCTGGAACCGAAGAAGAACGTCACATCATGGACAGGACAGCAGCTGCGTTCCCTAGAGGTTTGGGTTCGAACCTCTCAGGCAACAAGAGCAGAACTAGACTGACAATGACTGCTGGGCACACCAGGAGGCCCAGACCAGTCACGTCGACTGACCTCCTCACACACACTGGCACGTCATCAGCTCGTCTGTCGTCACGTCGCCTCAAAGTCGACCCTGAGCAGAGTGTGGTGGCCGTTTCCGATATGCCCGAACGTGTGGCCAGTGGTACGTCTCGGCCGGCTGCAGGTGTCGTGTCCTCGCATGCTCCCAGGGGAGGGGTGTCTGGTTCAGAGAAACGGTCGGTCACTCACGGTCATACGTCATCTAGACGGGATGGAGTCTCCTCCCACGTGGCGTGTACGTCACTTCTCCACCGAAACACCCACGTCACCGACACTCTGAACGAGTGTGACGAGTGTGACCGACACAAATACGTCACCGAAACCATTTACAAGCATGGCCGACATGCACAGGTCAAAGGCAGCGTTTGCGACACTGACCAACACGCACACGTCACAGACATTCTTAACGAAAATGGCCGAGACGAACACGTCACCGATACCATTCACATGAATACCCGACACGAACACGTCACCGACATCCTTCACAAGAATGCCCGATACCCAAACGTCACCGACACCCTTAACGAAAATGGCCTACATGCACACGTCACCGATATCGTTCGCAACACATACCAAGGGGAACACGTCACCGACATTGTTCATGACAAGATCACGCATCCTAGCGATACGTTCAGACAAGCACACGTCACCGATACCGTTTACGACAAGACCATGCATCTTGCCGATACTTTCAATCAGGCACACGTCAACGATACCGTTTACGACAAGACCACGCGTCTCGCCGAAACATTCAGTAACGTTTTCAGTATTGAGAAGTTAGGGTTTGCCCCGAGAATCGAACCCAAACGCTGTGATACAAGAAGCGGCCTCATGGGGAGTAGTGGACCTGACGAGGACCTGACGGCGGATCTGGTGTCGGACAAGTCTCTCACACGTCACCGTCTGGTGGACGGGCCTGATGCAAGGAGATCTCTAGTGGCCAGGGCTGTGTCGGCGAGCGCTGAAGTCATGCACGGTGACCACACAAATCTGTCCAGTAGTGACGTCATGCACGGTGACCACACAAATCTGTCCAGTAGTGACGTCATGCACGGTGACCACACAAATCTGAGTGACGTCATGCACGGTGACCACACAAATCTTTCCGGTGGTGACGTCATGCTCTGCGAGCGTAAATACCCGCTTGACGTCATGCAAGGGGACCACACACATTTCTATGACGTCCTACTCGATGACCACACGCTTTCAACAACAGCCCTCGGCCCCCGCCCATCAGCAGAAACACAGTACCCCGTGACTTCACTCGGTGGTCCGAGGAGCGAGGCACAACACAAATCTATGACGTCGCAGAGCAGATGGTGGAGAAGTGATGGGCGGGTGGGGATGGACGTGAGGTCGGGCAGAGGTGAT
>NW_004797580.1:787357-790262 GCF_000002075.1 Aplysia californica | reverse complement strand
GTAGTAGTAGTAGTAGTAGTAGTAGTAGTAGTAGTAGTAGTAGTAGTAGTAGTAGTAGTAGTAGTAGTAGTAGTAGTAGTAGTAGTAGGATGAAGAGGAGCAGGCGGAGAGGGGGGAGGAGGAGGAGAGGGAGGAGGAACGGAAAATCGAAATGATAATGTGTATCATGACACGTTATAAAATGTATTATGTATTTACACATGTAATAGGTATTTTCCTTGCTAGTGTGAACGTAAGTTCCCCGTGGCAATCAGTAAAAGTGATCAGTCATTTTCATTTGTTTTATTTATCAGTTTTTATTGTTACTATTTTCGAATAAAATGATATGTCACGTTATCTTTGATTTGTTTTAGTTTATATTTTAAATAAACTGACGCGTCCCTTGCATTTGTTTAACCCCCCCCCCCCTCTTTGTTTGTTAAAAAAAATAAAGTGATGTGTCACTTTAATTTGTTTGAGTCTTTTAAGAAAAATGTACAGATTTTTAATTGTACAGTGAAAATAGACAAATCCTGACAACTGGGACGTTCCATCTTACAGCTTTGGTTTACTGAGGCTGCTTCACCTTCTTATTGACACAATTTAGACCATTTCAGGAACGAGTTACTTTAATTGGACCTGCCTGGGTTGAGTGGGATCCAACATCCCAGCAGACAGACACAGCTACGAAAGGAAATACTTTCTACGAACAAGAATTGAACCCACGTCTCTTACCTGCAGCGAAAAAGAGTTTTAGTATTAGTTCTGTCTTATTTATTTTGTTGTTGTGTTTTGGTGAGTGTTTTCCGGCGCTCACATGTGCATACGGCCCCGTGAGTGCGTGGGACACATCAAACATTTTCAGTTGGTAGGAAATTTTGAAGTTTGCCAGGGTTGCGTCCGAAGCCCACTCGTATCGATTTTGGACCTCAAAGAGATCTTTGATGTGCACAACTTGCACACGCGACCGCCGAGATTTTTCGCCCTTTTCCAAGAAGGATAGGTGTTAGATCTTACTTACCATAAGATCAGGGGTTTGGCCTAAACACACAGAAGTAAGGAACCAAGGAGTAGCAGTAGGAAGGCTGCAGAAAAAGTCAAGAGCCCAGAGGAGGGAGCAAAGGAAGTGAGGGGGTGGGGGCAGAAAGTGAAGACGAAAGCAGACGATAGGACATTGTTAGAAAGCAGGAAACGATGTGAAAGGAGACAATTTTAGAGAAGAAAACTTTCCGTCGCTATCCGGATTCGAATCCGGGACCTATTAAATGAGAGGCGAACACCTTAACCTCTCGACCAGAGAGCCCCTTTTGCTTTGTCTACACCTATCAACACAGACGCCGGTTATGAAAATGGTGAAATGGTATTGCAAAAGGACCGAGCCAAGTGGAAAATTCGTGTAAAGTGCCTCTTCCAAGGACACAAAGTCGGACCGAGCTGAGGCTCGAACCCCCACAGCCGTAATCTCACGATAACGAGTCCGATAGCCTAACCGCTAGGCCACCGACGCCACTCGCCGGTTGTTCCAGCTGTACGTTGTGCCAAATCGTGAGTTGAAATGATCACCGTTTCTCTCCGCACCCGTCTCCGCTGTGTGCCTGCAGTTGAACAATGGATCCTGTAATGAATCTTTATGAATGTTTTAAAGGTAAACAATCAATGGTCTTGTTGATTGTTAATTATGTTAATTCTGTGGGTGCATTCCCCTTACGATTGTCCAGAGGTCTAGCTTCCGTTTTCCTGCCACGTGAGTTGAGTAAGTGACCCGTCTGTGAGTGACCGGTCTGTGTCCCTGTCCAGTTGTCAAGTCTGTATCACATCTGAATCCATCCTTGCTAATAAACATGTTTGGTACAGATCCTGATGTGTTAGAGCTGTGGGAAAGGTGGTGGGAGAGGAAAAGAAATCGACCCAGAAGCAAGTGGGCTAGTCGTTTTCATCTGAACAGACATGGCGTCGGAGATTATTACTCTATTTTTGAAAAAATTCAGAATGATGACAAAAAAGAACTTGAAGTACAGGAATGACGTCTGCATCTTTCACAGAGCTGCTTTCCTTTGTCGAGGATGGATATACATGTATTACCCTTCATTTAACCGAAAACACTTTGTCACTATCTTATGTAATTTTTGTGAATAAATAGGGTCTTCATTTTTTTTTTACACATTAAAAAAAAAGGAGGGGGGGGGGGGGAAGGGGGCTTCACCCCAAAAGTCCATTCGGCCGAAAATTATGGATTTTGAGTTATAGGAATATTTAGCTTCTTCATCCTGTCCTACAACTATTTCATAGCATTAGAACCCTCTAAAGCCTTATTTTCCCCCCATACCGGGCATGTTTGTCACCACCATTTCCTCTTAATAAAGTCAATTTTTTATGTTTGTTTATCGCCCGTTTTCTCAAAAACGCGGTTATTCTATATACCTTTTAAAATAACTCCCCCATTTCTCATTCAATCTTCATGAAATTTCCACAGAATGAAAAAAGATGTAATACTAAAGATGTATGTGTGTTGAATATTTGATATATGGAATAGATTGTTCTTGGTGGGGTCTGGAGTGTGGATTTTCTCGGTTTTTTGTTTCAAACTTGAATATCACCTCTCGAAAAAAAACAAAAAAACCTTCAAATTTGTTTAGGCAAAATTAAACAGACAAATTTGTACATCTAATGTTTGTTAACATGAGCGCAAACAAAAACAACAACCCAAAACCAATCTATTTCCGTGAAAAATAAGCGCGGTATTCATTACGTAAGACATGTCAATACAATCCAATATGGCCGCAGTAGCCACGGAAACAAAACTTTTTTCTCAAATTTGATTGCATATTTAAAGACTTTTTATTATTACTATGCTTGTTTTTTGTATAAAATGTGGTAAAATTTGACCAGCTAATAAGCGAGATAGCCTTCAGGTGTAGCCCCCCCC
>NW_004797580.1:777593-786335 GCF_000002075.1 Aplysia californica | reverse complement strand
GGGGGGGGGGTCCCAGATAAAACCGTTATCGGGATAACGACACCAAGGGGTATTTTACATTATAGTTCTGTTTTATTTCGTTAATATCTCCCTCATTTTCAATTTACAAAAAAGGGTGCCCAAGTAATAGATCTAAATCGTATTTATGGGGTTCTCTTTTTGATTAAATATTTCTCCGTTTTTTCTTCAAGGTCTAAGGAGCTTGTGGAAAGACATGATGATGCTATTTAATTTCGTAGTAGGCTATTTCTTCATTCTGTGAGTTCCTGAAACTATTGCTTTCTTTCGTCACAAAACTCCCCTGTCCCTTCGCCAAAGCCGCTTTCAACGTTTGTAAGAGTTCTTGAACATTTAGTTTCATTTTTTAAGGCTCATTATCTTTGATATTCAGCTTCTTTCATACTCTCTAAAACCTCTGTATACCCGCCCTTATCGTCATAAATCACAGCAAACTCCCCCTCAACATTTGTGTCATAGTCATTGTCTACCTTTGCTTTAGCCGTGCGCATTCTCAAAGTTCTCGTTGGCCATGTTTGTGTCTTTTTGAACCATCACGCTTCGTCTTTCATTTGATTTTGCTTGCTTCTTTCGTATCTCTTGTTTCTCCATATTCCTTTTATTTTCCCTCTCCGATCCTTCCTTTTCTTCTCTTGCTGTTGACTTTTTTTTGCGCCCACGCGTTTCTATCTCTTCCTCGTTTTATTCTAATTCTTTCTTTTCTTCTCCTGTGTTTTGATGAAAAATTTCCTTCGAGACCGTGGGACATCTGGTGGTCAATCTTTTGCTTGATTCCTGTCGCCGCGTCATGTTGAAGATCTAGCAAAGCCAAAGGGTTTACACTCTGTTGTGTTAGGATCTGCGGCGGGGTTAAATTTATTATTAAAAAAAGGAAGTTGTTAGGGACTATACTGTAAAGTTGTTAGGGGACTGAACTAGCGCTACCCACTGGGGAACTGTGCAGTCCCCTGGCGCTGCTTTGTGTTCTGGGGGACTGCAAAGAAACACACACACTCACATACACACCCCAAGCAGTCGGCGATGAAATCAACCTCCCGTCACCTAGTGACGTCGGTAAAACGGGCCCTTAGTGAATTAGTCTCTGGTGGGAGCAAAAAGCGAATGTAGATAATAAAGTGCCTCCTGAAGTGCTGATTACACCCTGTCCGCAGACTTCTCAGGTGATTTAGAGAAATCGCTGGGTAAAGAGGGATGGCAAAGAAAAAGTTGGGCGCATCCATATCTAGCGACGTCAGAGATTTGGCAATACTTTAAAATGCGAATCTGGAGTAGCGGATCCCATACTTCCTAGAAATTCTGAGACTTGTAATGTTGTCTTGTGGAAGGTAATTTCCGGTATGCACACACAACAGCTCTGGTTGGTGGAATTCCAAGTTAACTGTCCTAGAGCCAAGCTTGAACATCTCTAACTCAGACAGTGGGATTCACTCGCCGGGATAACCGACACAGGATACGTCTATATATGACGATGCTGCCATTCACACTTTCACTTGTTCATACACTTTGGGAAAGCAGGGTCGGCAAAGATGGCTAAAAGATACACACTGAGTACCAAAAGGCTGATTCCAGTCCTACTTTTCAATCTTGACTTCTTATCCGCAAAATATTCTTCAGTTTAGAATTTGATGTTTGCTTGATTTTACATGGTTTTAACCTGTGATTTCGATATCGTGGAAATGAGAGCTTATTTTTGTCAGTAACAAGAAGACCCTCAGACCGGAAGTTGAAAGGTTCACAGCTGTTGTCTTCCGAATCCAGGTGCCACGCTCTTTGTCTGTGGAGAGTAGATTGTCCACAGAGGACATGCAGGCTGAAACTGCAAACGAAAGGAAACAATATCAAATAATCATTTCACAAACCATCATTTTCTCATATAAAAAGAGCCAAGAACCAGCCGACACATTACATGTATACGTGGCACCAAAGATAACTCTTCATAAAACACCATGTTACAGATCTTAAGCAGTGGCGTCGTGTGGGTTGCAGACAAGGTGGTGCATAATTGGAAAGTGAGCAAATGGGCAATAGGCTGGCTAGCTACTATTAAAGTTTCTAGAGAAAGTCAATTAGAATCTGCAGGATATCCCGTAACTCGATATTTACAACTGATTCTAGATGAAACCGCAGAAAAGTTGCAATGAAAAGAAACAATACTAATAACTCACTGTGCTCACAATCTGAGAAGATTTAAAGATTTCTAAAAATTCCGTGCAGCACTAGGACTTGCTTCACAATAGAGGGAGACAACAGTTTCGATACCCATTCTTCTTTGAGTTACAGTACACTCTATAATGTAGTGGACAGGCTCGCGGAAACTTGAATCAAATTTTCACACACAGCTGTACTCATATTCTACCTCTGGAAATTGTCAAATTTGTGATTTTCTGAGGCCTTTTGGTTTGATATAAGGGAATTTGACCATTAAAATTATCGCAAATCTAGCTAAATTTGAGAAAACAGTGGGTCAAGCCTCCCTACAATCCCCCATTTGGAACCTATTATTCTAAAGGTTTTAAAGGCGGAAAGAAGCGGGGAGGGGAGGAATACACGTCTGTGTACAGCCAGGGGAGTGGCCGGAAGGAGAGACGAGTTGTGTGTTCTGAGAGGGCCCCTGACCTGGAGAAAATAACATTCTTTACGAACAAGCGGGAGACATTCTTTACGAACAAGCGGGAGACATTCTTTACCAACAAGCGGGAGACATTCATGACTAGATCTAGACTAGACTCTAGATTTTTTCTTCTTCTCAAAACAAAAAGCCCCCCCCCCCAAAAAAAACAACCCCCTAACAACAACAAAAAAACCCAAATAAAACAAAACAAAACACCCCCCCCCCCCACAAAAACAAACAAACAAAAAAGAAAAAAGAAAAAAGAAAAAAAAATGTTGCTGTTATTGATAACAATTGCAACTATCAAAATTCCTTAATCAAATACCCAATACCTTTGAATGAAGACTCCCTTGGAGCTGGGAGAGATGTTCAATAAAAGATGATTCCACAGGAACTAACAGGTGTTACGTTTTGTTTTTACAATTTTAAGTTCAGCACTAGTTTCTATAAGTTGTGCATTATATTGAATACTGTAAAAGATAATTTTTGGCACCATGTAGTTCCTAATTTGAACCAAACGTTAGCCGAAATAGCACTTCATTTACTTCTATACTGGACTTCCAAAGTGAAGCAAAGGGTGCATGGTTGTAAACAGAATTTAACATTTTAAAAGTAAGACTCAATTGTATAAGCAACTGACTCTAGAGACCTGAAGAAAGGAATGTAGGAAAATAGACCCGATATTTTGTAAGTTAATTTTGGGATTTAGGAACTTACGGTTAACGATTGCTAAGAATAAAATGACGTCAAGTCACAAGGTACAGGAGGACAACGATGCCAAAGTTTCGTGACTTCTAAAGCTTGAGAGTCTATGGAAACTACAAATTTATATTTTTTGTGCCTTTGATAAACGTTTTCCCAGTAATGTCTTTTTAAATAGATATATAAGGTTTAATTTAACGAGAATGGCTGACGAAAAAAACCAACCAACAAACATGCAAATTGACTATGTGAATTTGAAATCAAAGGAAGAAGGAATGGGTTACCCAATGGAAATTAAAAACAGAGACTAAGTTTTTAGAAACGACGCAACTGTCTTTCAGCAACACCTATGATCTTAGGGTAGATAAGATCTAACCCCTAGCCTTTTCGGATAAGGGCAAAAAATCTCAGTCCCGTGTGCAAGTTGCGCACGTTTAAGATCCCTTGGTGGTCCAAAGTCGATAAGAGTAAGCTATCCGGTAGCCTATCCTTTTGTACGTCAATGGGAAAATATGTATATATTTAATAAATTTATAGTGTGGAATTTATCTTACTGGTCTTCTTTTTTGTGTACGTTTTATTGGTAAGGTGTTCATGTTTATTCTCTTTTCCTCGCGGGTGTTTGTTGGGCGCTTCTTGAGGGTCCTTTTTTCCCACTGTTATTTCTGTCTGCCACCTGTCTTACTTTTCATCTGCTCTAAAAAGGCCATTGTATTTCAAAGTGCTTCATGCTTCTGTTACCTCAAAATGAAAGTCATGTTTTCATTGTCATCATCATCATCAGTATATACTACTGGTGGGGTTGTTTTTTTTTCAACTATCTCTTCTTCGCTATTTCATGTTGTGCGTAGATGTCATATTTTATGATTTATGTTTATCTTCATGTTGTGCTTTCTTTACTCGAATGCTCTCATGCTAGATAAGATTACTAGAGTTTGTGGTGTAGAAGTCAGTCTCTTTGTCGTGGCCAACAGAGGACTTGAGTTTGATTTCTGAATGGAAAGAATTTTACTTTATTTTCTTAAATTATTTTTTTTTAAACAACAAATCTTGTACATACATCCCTGTCTGCTGCTGGGATGCTGTATCATTCTCTGCCTGGTCAGATGTGCGTCTGCACCAAAGCAGCCTTTCCCACAGAGGATCAAAGACGAGCACCGCACGCGGAAGACCTGGGTGTGATTCCCAAATGGGGAGAGCTTTCATCCCGTACCTCGGTCTTTCTGCTAGGACATCGCATCCCTCTCAAACGGAGTCTGCCCTGGCAGACAGGGACAAAGCCCGACTCCGAAACGATTTAAACTGGGTTGATTGGTGGGTGGGGGCAAAAAGCCAACAGAAAAAAAGCAACAATTTTAGTCTAAGTTGGTAGGGTTAATCATGCTGAATCAAAATTTCTCTTCGTCAAATGCTCCAAATGGACTCCCGGGGTCAAATCTAAGGTGCAAACAAAGCGTCAGCGCTATATAACGCTTTCCTTAATAATGAACAATGGAATCAGAGTCAATTCCATAAATGACAAACTGGTTTGAGGGTGCTGTGTTCAGCACATTTGATGAGTTTAGACTTGTTTCAAAGATGCAAATCAAGCTTCCTAAATTTTGAAGAGATACAAACTGTAAAAAAAAAGATTATAGGCCTTCCACAAAGTTTTAGCATAGATCTAAATCAATGTTGTTTTTTTTTCTTCTCTTTTCTGACTAACAAATATGGCCTATTCTGAAAAAAAAGGTGAGATAATATCTGAGGAAACAAACACGACAAAGCAAGTCACCAGGAAGGTCATTCTATGCAGACATCCATTAAACTACGAAAGTAAAGTAATTGTCCATGTTGACCCTTTCCTTTGGCATACGCACAAATGGTGTGGAAAAGATAATTGGTCGCTTTTAAGGACAAGCGGGCTAACCCACATTTCGGGGTTTTCCAGAAATTTTGACGTACACCAAAAGTGGTCTATAGCAGAACTTTGGTTTCATTGGAGTGTATATTTGTTTTGTTATAGCAAAGATAGTGAATAACAAGATGGGCCACTCAGCCAAAAAAAGTGTCCGCAGGAAGTATGCTCTTTGCTTCAGATGGCGCTGCAGTCTGTTTTGAAGCTCTCTTTCGTTTTTCCAGAAGAAGAATAGGAATAGCACCTCCTTGCGTGCGCAGATCGACTGCTGATCATCGGCAGTTCGGGTACGTTCAGTGCGGAGTTTTAGTTTTATAAAATATTTTAATGACCTCTCGCCTTTCATTCTAAAGTCAAATTAAACGAAGAAAACCATCACCCTTTCCTCCGGTAGAGGTTTTTTGTCAGCGTAACCATTAAAAAAAGCGTTCTTCCGAAATTTATCCCAAAACTTGCTAGTTTCACTTTGATTTTTTAAAACTCAAGTAGGGTAACTCTGTTCGCAAAGAGTGCGCTTTTGTAAAGAGGGCGCCACCAAATTTTGAGGACACTTTTTTAATTGGCTCAAAGAGAGAACTGGCCCATCTTGTTATGTACTATCATTGGTTATAGAGAAAACTCTCCATGTATTTTAAAGAAAGTTAAGGATCCAAAAACTTTAAACTTCGATTTTCTCAAAATATAATATACGTTTCTCGAGATAGCCCCCTTGTGTTAAAGCGACAAATTTCAATTGTGATATTTCCCCGGAAATAGAGGTACACGTTCACTGGAAGCTAGTCTACGTCTTTCAGTACAAACTGTAAAACACGATAAGTTGTTGTTTGCATATTATCAGCGACCTAGCAACGTAAACGAGACAGTATAGATTGGGCAAGACCGCGAATCTGACCAATCCCGTGGCTACAGTCTAGCTTTTTATCGCTTTCCTAGAGACCCTGAAAGGTAAGTTTACCATTGGATGGGGGCTCTTGTGGCCTAGAGGTTAAGGTGTTGGCCTCTCATTCAAAAGGTCCCGGGTTCGAATCCGGGTAGCGACCGAAACATTTTCTTCTCTAAATTTGTCTCCTTTCACCTCATTTCCTGCCCTCTAGCAATGTTCTGTCGTCTTCTTTCATCTCTTTCTGCCCTCACCCCCTCAACTCGTTTGCCCCTTCCTCTGGGCTCCTGATTCTTTCTGCAGCCTTTCTACTGCTACTCCTTCGCTTCTTCTTACTGCTGTCTTTCAGCCACACACCTGATCTTCTGGTAGCCTTCTAGGACAAGGGCGAAAAATCTCGGAGGGCCCGTGTGCAAGTTGCGCACGTTAAAGATCCCTTGGTGGTCTAAAATCGATAAGAGTAGGCTTCGGCCGCCACCCGGGCAAAATTCAAAATTTCCTACAAACTGAAAATATTAGGTGTGTCCCGCGCGCTCATATGACTTTATGCAGTTGCGAGCGCCGTAAAACACTTTACAAAAACAAACAAACTATTGGATAAGTAGATGAAAGATGTCATTCAGTGAAAATTATTTTCAAAACACACACCTCTATTTTCACCATGAATGATAGCGTGTATTGTAACTTGTGTTTTAAGTTGATCTATATCTAGATATACATCTAGATCTGGATCTAGATTCTAGATCTATTGTAAATCTAGGTTTTAGATCTAGGAATCTTCGCATCTGGAGATAGTTTCTTTGGTTTAGATCTATCTAGATCTAATTCAGTGCTCATCTCCCAGTCGAGATCTAGATCTAGATTCTTTGGCACTTCTTCTTGTATACCAATGTGAGACTTCATTACAAAGTGAAGTGCTTTGCACAAGTTCCCCAAAACAAGCAGAGTAAGGCAGGAATATTTCAACGTTTGTTAGTTGTGTTAGTCAGTCGAGATGTTTGGTGGTTAGAGTTAGGGTCTGTCGAGAGGTTTGTCGGTTGTCTTGTTCGTCCTCTGGGTGTGCCTCGCGAGCACTCTTTTAAAAAAAAATCCCTTGCCCTTTTATATGAGATTGGCGCCATCTGATTAGTAGAAAAAATGCATATGATAGTAATAGTGTCCAATAGCGTATTACGTACATACTTAGTATGACATGTAACTGTTACAGATAGGGATACAAGGATTATAATTAATGTTGAGAGCAATGACGGTTTTAGAAATAATGGTGGTGAAGAGTTATGATGTGGAATTTGTTCTGGCCAACGCTAAATCGACATGTTCCGTTAGCATCACATATAATATGCTCCCTTTGAACAAGCTTTGATATAATGTTAATATTATTAATATACTGCCAATGTATTGGAACTATAAACTCCCACATTACAACGGATTTGAGCAAAATACAGTAAAAACTGTCCTAGATAGTTACCCATTGTGGAGAGGAAAAGTGGTCGTCCAAGACAGGTGGACATCTGGCGTCGGTGGCCTAGTGGTTAGGCTCTCGGACTCGTAACCGTAAGGTCGTGGGTTCGAATCCCGTCAGGGACCCGACGTTGTGTCCTTGGGAAAGGCACTTTACACGAATTTTCCTCACTTCACCCAGGTGGGAATGGGTACCCGGCTATAGACAGCGAAAGATCTTGTCAATTTGTTAGTGTTTGAGCGCTTAATCAGCTGCTTGCACTGTATGCTTCCCGGGAAGCTGAGAATGTTTCGGAGTGTTCTGTGGTCTGCTGGGGTAATAATATAGCGTAAAGCGCATAGAGCCTGCTGTTGAGCGGGGATATGCGCTATACAAAAGCTATTTATTATTATTATTATTTATCTTGGACAGTGTCATTATAATATCGATCAAACGCAAAGGGACTGATGGGAAGTAGTGGTCGTTTGTATAGGTGATTGCCTTGGACAGGTGGTCGTTTGTATAGGTGATTGTCTTGGACAGGTGGCCGTTTGTATAGGTGATTGCCTTGGACAGGTGGTCGTTTGTATAGGTGATTGTCTTGGACAGGTGGCCGTTTGTATAGGTGATTGCCTTGGACAGGTGGTCGTTTGTATAGGTGATTGTCTTGGACAGGTGGCCGTTTGTATAGGTGATTGTCTTGGACAGGTGGCCGTTTGTATAGGGGATTGTCTTGGACAGGTGACCGTTAGAGCAGGTTCGACTGTATCAACAAGGCTAGTAAGTGAAGAAATTTTCAGAAAGCGATCTTTTTTCACAGCACAAAGTTCAAACTTCTGTGATGACATGAAACCTTCAGCCGATTAGATCCCGTGTTTTGTTTCTATCTCGTAAGAACCCATAACGTGGCGGTGCGTGTACAGAATTACAGCCCCGACTGACGGGGGAAAGGAACTCCTGGTGTTGTGGTGATGAGATGTTAGTGGCAATACGGCTCTACCAGCCGCAAAAGATGTCTTTACTCTCTCTGTCTCTCTCTCTCTCTCTCTCCCTTCTCTTTCTCTGTCTCTGTCTCTGTCTCTGTCTCTCTGTCTATCTGTCTCTCTCTCTCTCACTTCTCTTTCTCTGTCTGTCTCTGTCTCTATCACTCTGTCTCTGTCTCTATCTCTCTGTCCCTCTGTCTCTCTATCTCC
>NW_004797580.1:763318-773822 GCF_000002075.1 Aplysia californica | reverse complement strand
CCCCCTCTCTCTCTCAGTCGTGGTTGACTCGTCATGTCTGGTAGAGTCGAAGTAGCCTGATTCTAAGGAGCAGTCCACGGGGAAAACGGGCATAGATCTAGATCTAGTCAAACTGAAAATCGTGAGGGTATCAATTCTGACCGCTTGTTGACTCATAACTGTATTTCTGCTCAACTGTTGGTTGATTATAGTTGTTTGATTTCCGATTCAACAAACATACCAATAAATCATCAATCAAACAAATATGAAGTTAGTAGCTGGGGCCCCCTTTCGATGAAAGGAATAAAATCGAGTCTCTGAGGAACAGTACGCACGGCTAGTGAACGGAAGCCTCACTTCTTTACAATGTCGTCTTTGAAGACGGACTTTCCCATGAGTAGATCTAAACGAAAAACTAATGAAAAACTGAAAATTAAACTTAGATCTATACGGGCGGCACACTGAAAATAGTGCTCAGTATTGCATTGCGCGCGATAGTATCGAACGGAAGTACAACTTGAAATAAACAAACCTGGAGGATTTTCAAAAATTACAGAGACAGATTAGCGTCGGCCTACAAAAACAATCGGCGAAATAAAGAAAGTTAGCTTTTGCAGCAAAGCTGTCTCAAAACTGAAAAAATTAAAGGCGTCATGATCTGGAGAATATTCTAAAGAATCTTTTGGCGAAAACTGCATGTCGAACGATGCAGCCATTAAAAAATTAAAAAGCCTTTTGAATAGCAAAATTCGGCCACCACAATTAGATAATAGATGAGTCCATAAGCTTTTAAAATTGACATCCTCACAATTTCCAGTTTGTGGCTAGGCCCGGTATTTCCGTGGACTCCTCAATGATGTAAACTGAGTCGATCTGGCGTAAAACAAATCAGTGATTATATTGAAACGACCCAACTTGAACCTCGAGCAACAAATAGTCCACAGGAACACAACGTCCTGGGATTTCTTTTTTAACGACCACACGAAAAAGCTTGTTAGCGAGTCCCCGCAAAGAGTGGTATCATTTTGCGCCCCTTTTAGCACGTGGATGTCATCAAAGTGACGCGGCTCTCTTAAGCAGCACCAGCTTTCGGTGAGGTTCGGTGAACGGTGAAATTGTGAAACGGTATATGTTTAACGCTCCTATCAACACTGTTAGGTTATTCAAAAGGCGGGACTTCGAGGTTTAATGTCTATCTCTGAAAGGACCAAGCCAAGTGGGAAATTCGTGTAAAGTGTCTTTCCCAAGGACACAACGTCGGACCGAGTTAAGGCTCGAACCCCCGAATCCGCAATCTCACGATTACAAGTCCAGTAGCCTAACCACTAGGCCACCGACGCCACTTCGATGAACGGTGATAGTTTTATTTGTGATACAATACTATTTCTGGAAAATCCCGATGAAAAAGTGAGGAGTGCTCCATGTTTAGAAAGGTTGTTTTTTTCCCTCCCGTCTCTGACCGTTAGCTCAGTTGGTATCATACTGGACTACGGAGCGAACGGCTCTGGTTCGAGTCCTCATCTGGCCGTTCTGAATTTGAGTTGTTTTGGGGAGTTTTTAAGGCAATCCATCCATTTGACCCGTTCATATACCTTACAGTTTTAGAACGGGCGGCAAAGTTATGCAAATACCAATGGTGTGTTTTCTGGTCTGTATTTACATTAAAACAAGCCGCTGGTCGGAGGGCACTACCGGTAGGTTCTTCTTTCTGACTTTGTCTCTGTTCTCTCTATCTGTCTATCCGGTTCTTCCCCAGTATTGATTGCCAATTTGCTACCTTAAAATTACAACGTTCTATCTGATATTTTTGGCTTTTTAGAGTTATTAAAACCATGAGGTCAAAATCGTAATATTATTCGGAGTCGTTATTAAGATATTCATATAATTGCGTTGGAAAAAAGCTTGACGATTTGTGAAACTTAACATTTTTTACTTCAATTTTCTCAAAACTAGGTACTGAGAAAATAAACCTTTGTAAATCTAGGGTAGCGAATTATTGTGTCAATGTGCCTCCCTTTGCTCAAACGAAAAAGCTACTTCGTAAGCCACACAACCTCAGTCTGTAAACTGATTTGAACCCGGCTCGTGTACTTAATGATTTTGTATCCTGTACTACCCACTGAGCTGGTTTGTGAGTGGTCAAGTTCTCAACTGTCCTCGTGAGCCTGACGCCAGTCGTTGTGCCCTGCTGACGTCACACAGGTGAGCTCTGTCAGAGACGCTCGTTTCCGTCCTAACCAGAAGCTTTGTCACAGTAAGAAGACACGTATAGCGGGAGAAAGATAAGGGTGGACCCTAAAAAAAATTGCAACTAAGATAAAAGTTATACGGTTGGTTCGACAGATATAATTAGGAGCAAGAACATAAATGAAAAATCGGCTTTGGAAATCGTGGAGGAAAAGGTTTAAAATGCGTTAAAAGTTGTTACAAAGCAAAACTTCTGTTATGGCCAATTAGGTTTGTCGTACTTGCTTTGACGTGAGAATTCTTTACATAATACATAATTTATTTGTAAGGATTTACCCGAAAATGAGGTACTCGTCATCGGTACTGTGCTTTAGTAAAGCAATATTATGATTATGTGGTGGTGCATCATGGTGGAATCAAGAGCTGGTCATATTAGTCATAATAATGGAATCGAGGACACTGACATTTTGCCGACAGTTGGGCAATTTTTTATTAGATTTTTTTTTGCCCAACACACATACTGTCAATACAAATCACATTAAAAATAATTCGAGGATATTACTGAAAAACGTTAAGCAAAGGTACAAAAAATATGTGAGGCATCGTGGTGAAATCAGGCTCTCGTCAAAATAATCAAAATGAAGAAACTTGCATTTTTCTGCCGGTTTGTTTATTTTTATCCAATTTTTGTTTTTTTGCTCAGCACCTTTCATGCCCATTAAAGAACTAATTTCTGTTTGGACTTTTTCTGAAAAACGTTGATTAAAGGCACACAGAATGTAAATTTTCAGTTACCACGGACTCTTAAGCTAAGGAAATAACTAATCTTTGGCGGCCAATTTCTCACTAACTTTACCTCTGAAAACAGGTGACCCTCACCACCTTCTTTTGCAAATATCTCGACTTCCATTCAAGATAAATGGATACTTTCCCCTTTCAAATAAAGACAAGTGAACAAGCTTAAAGATGAAACCAATAACTCTACATACCCAAAAATTGACGAGAGCCTGATTCCACCACGCTGCCTCACATATGAATTTGCAGTTCCCAAGGACACTCAAGTTTTTGAAGTAACCAAACCTCGGCTGTCATTTTCTCGCTTATTTTACCTCTGGCGATAGGCGGGACCCCCCCCCCCCCCCCCTCCCCGACGTTCTTCAATTGCAAATATAAAAATCTCGACTTTTATTCTAGGGAGATAGGTTTTTTTTTCATCAAAAACATGAACACACTTTAAGATGATAAAATACCAATAACTCTTTATGCCCAAATATTGACGAACGTAGGAATCCGCCATGTCGTAACGCACTTTAAATTGTGTATTACTGAACAACTTTCTTAATTCATATTTATCGCGTGCGGGTGGTTGGAGGGCGCCACTGATGTGTCCCTTTCTTTCCTTTATATTATGCTTCCTGTTTGTCTATCTTGCTTTTTTCCATGCACTATTTGGGCTATTATCTAGTCATCTATAGTATAATCAATGATTTATTTATAGAGGCACCAGCCACCCATGTCCATGTGCTGTTTTAGCCAATGCCATTATCTAGTCGAAGGGGAATCCCCAGGGAAGGAGGAAAGGAGACGCCTAGATCCACTTGGGAATGAGATTTGGAGTCAGATCTCAGGCACATGGGGCACGGTGGTGGCTGGGGGTGGAGAGCTTGTCCAGAACAGGGACACGTAGCGAGTAGAGAGCCCATGTTGGAGGTCTATACTCAATAACAGGGTGAAAGAGGCAGGTCGTGATGATGATGATGATGATGATGATGATGATGATGATGATGATGATGATGATGATGATGATGATGATGATGATGATGATGATGATGATGTCTATGTTATCCTGCTTTCCTGAAAATCAAAGGTCTGCCAATTCTCCAGAATGTTACCTTTCCATCTATTCCTCTGTCTGTCTCTCCTTTTCCCCACCTTGTTCTCCGCCTGTCTCTCCATCTCTGTCCTAGCACCCTGTGCTCCTATCTCTTTATCTGTCTGTCTGTCTCTCCTTACACTGTGTTCTTCCATCTTTTCCTCGTCCGGTCTCTCCTTCTCTCATCTCTGCCCTTGTCTGTCTCTCCTTCTCCCATCTCTTTCTCTGTCTACCTCTCCTTCCTCAAACTTTGTCTCTCCTTCTCATATCTCTTCCCCCGTCTGTCTCTCATTCTACCATCTCTTTCTCTGCCCGTCTCACCTTTCCCCAAACTTTGTCTCTCCTTCTACAACTCTGCCCCCCCCCTTCCTCCTCCGTCTGTCTCTCATTCCTCCAACTCTTCCGTTTGACTGTCTCTCCGTTTCACATCTCTTGCTCTTCTCCTCCCTCCGTGTACTCCGTCCCTCCATCTGTCAAACAAACTAATAAGTTGCCGGAACCTTTAGACGAGCAGACTGGTCGTACAAAGGCTAACTTTGTCCTGACAAAAAGATAACTCTGGGTCATTGGAGGGCGTTACTGGTATGTCCTACCTTTTTCCTTTCCTTGGGTTGTTTCTGTCTATCTGTCTTAAAGCAGCAAATGACTATATTATATTATAGTATTGTGTCCGTTTGCTTCTCTTCTCTCAAACTAGCGCATAAACTCATTTCATTCTGCCCTTAACGTCTAAATTAAGACCAAACCCAGCACTTAGATAATGTACTTGTTCGCCACACCCACCGCGTAAATCTGGCCACAACACATTCAGTTCATTGACTGAAATTGTTTATAAATCCCCACACTGCTGTGCCATTTCATTATTTGTCTTGTCCATAGATTTAAACTAGGTACTCCTAGATCGCTCACTATGATGGTCGCCGCTCTTCGCTTTCTTTAAATATATCAATGGGAAGCTTCCGCATCGTGGGCCTCGCCATTACTCCCAAATGAAGGCAAAATACCAGTCTCGGTACAGTCGAGTGCGTGTGCACCCGCCCCTCCCCGTACCCGTTCTTGCCCTTTATTTGCGTAGTGCACTCCATAGTGATTCGGAAATACTTTTAAAGTGCATGATTTAGGATATTTCTATACAATTCTATGGTCTTATCTTGTCGGTACTGACATTGATTACTTTTGTAATCCTTAAAGGTTTTAATCTTACAACCTGTGCTCGCCTTACCTAATGCTTCCTTTCGTTATGTTTGTAATCAGGATACAATGATTGAAAAACAGCGCCTGTGACGTAATGGTTAACCTTTTCGTTCTAGAAGGGAAGATGAAACCCCTAAGTTTTAGTACACGTTTTACGGCACTTGTAACACAATATGGTCATATTATGACTGCCGAAGACATGATGTGTTACTGGACAGTAACATAGGCTACAAAGAAAAGTTGGAAGAAGAGATACAGGCGATATATGTTCGAATAGGAAAGAAGGAACAATTCACACTAGAGCACTCACCAACCACCGATGATTAATGTCTACATGAATACTCCCCCCCCCTATTCTGAGCTAAAATATATGTGCGTTGAAAGCATAGTTTGTTCATGACGTCACGGCAACCCACACGTGGCTCCCCACAGACAGGTCGAGACCCTCGATGTGCGTAGTAGGTGAAGTAAGTTGTTCACGGGTGGCTCAAGTAGACTTTTACTGAAGTGATAATGCTGGAAACTATCATGAGGATGTTTTCTGTGTGGCGGAGGGGGGGGGGGTGTGCTACTGAGATCACGCCCCCCCCCTCTCTCTCTCCCCTCTCCCCCCTCTCTCTCTCTCCCCTCTCCCCCCTCTCTCTCTCCCCTCTCCCCCCTCTCTCTCTCCCCTCTCCCCCCTCTCTCTCTCCCCTCTCCCCCCCTCTCTCTCTCCCCTCTCTTCCTCCCCCCCCTCTCTCTCTCTCTCTGTAGAATTCTCCATTCATGCAAACTGTGTTCTGTGTATTCATGGGGAATGGTGAGAGATTTCAATGGGATGAAAACAACATTCTTGGGAAACCGAAAAGAATATTTAGTAACGGTTGCCTTTTTCTTCGTTATTTTTGAGAAAACAAAATGTCACACTTCGTCAGATTTCATTACCTAAAATACCAAGGCTTTCAAATTTTAAAAAACCTGTGGTGTCCAAATGTTGTATGTTAGCTTTATAACCAGATCTATACTGCAACTTTTTGTGCACAAGAAATAAATATAGGCCTAGCTATCATAACGTTTTCCTGGTGATTTTCTTTATACCCCCTCCTCCTCTTGCGTTTTTCCCTGTGCTGGACATGAAATGAAGGTGGGTGAGCGGCGGGAGAGGAGACCAAATTAAAATATCTAATTTTTATTGACAAAGTCTTGTATAATAGTCGATATTCATTTTTTTGATGACAAAAGTTTTGTGTAATGGTTGGTTTACTTACAAAAATGGCAAAGAAATATGATTATTTCAGTGCCCTCAATTTTGAGGTGACAGTTACATAATATTTTACCCAGTTTGCCAGGACAGCTGATTTCATTCCATTCTATTCACTCACTATTTCCCGTGAATGTACTGCAAACAGTGAGAACATAAAGCTTCGTACATGTGCAATCAAAAGGAAGCATGCCAGTTTGTCACAGGCCCAGTTGTGCACTGCATGATGGAAGTTGTCACTGACACTCTCAAAAAGAGTTAATGAATGACTGATTGATTGTTTGAATTGAATTTTATTTTTCAATTGTTTTTAACAAAAGAACATTCTTTGTTGGAATTTTACTGAGTAATTTGCTTTGACTTGCATGCAAAAAGAAGAAATATTGAACAACACTAAGCTGAATTGACATTTTAGAGGGACTTTCTCTACAGCACCAATTTGAAGGTGGAGAATACAAAACTTAAGTTACAACTACAGTGTTAAAATGCTGTAATTATGGCTGTCATCAATACTCAAATGCTCAAATGAAATTGTGACAAACTGGGCCTGTGACAAACTGGGTCAGTGACAAACTGGGCAGCCCCCCTATCAAAATTGTCCAAGATGGCTGCACACTGTCGAGAAGACAAGTGGTTGAGTTAGATAGGTGGGTGTCTTGTACAGTGTCGTTGTATTGTAGGGGAGAAACACAAGGAGGGAAGTGGGAGATGGTCGTTTGTATAGGTGATTGTCTTAGACAGGTGGTCGTTTGTATAGGTGATTGTCTTAGACAGGAGGTCGTTTGTATAGGTGATTGTCTTAGACAGGAGGTCGTTTGTATAGGTGATTGTCTTAGACAGGTGATCGTTTGTATAGGTGATTGTCTTAGACAGGTGGCCGTTAGAGCAAGTTCGACTCTGTATGGAGAATTTAAATGACCAGTATCGGTGTACTGGATAGATCTTACTTTCTTCTCCCTCCCCATCTCCTAATGTTTTGTCTGTCTTTCTCTTTCCCGGTACTAAATGACCTTTATTGTGTCGATGCGCTTCCCTTTACGTAAACAAATCTTTACTTAAAATGAAACTTTTTCTTGTTCACTTTTGTCTGTCTGCTTTAAATAATTCTAGATAATTGATTATTCATTTCCCATGCGCTCTCAAACTTTACACAGACCCATGTAGTCAGCGACCAAACAAAAATCTATTTAAAAAAAATCTTGATCAAGTAATTTACAAGTTAAAAAAAATAAATATTGGCACCAATGTTTTTAAAGATTAAACACTGTCCTTTGTGTGCACACAAAGAATCTCTACAATGAATGCTTCACAGCAACCGTGCCAACAAATTGCTCAGTTTGAGACAACGACACCACCCAGCGCTCACATTTCAGAGTGAGCGTGTCGTTTTTGTCCTAACCATCGTCTAGACGCCACCTCGTGAATCTCGGAAAGTACTCACCCGGCTGGTGAGCTCCTAGTTTTTTCTGAGTGGGACGAAAGGAGTAGAAGCGTATTTTATTAGGGGAAATGGAGAGAAGGGGTGAGTGTTTGAGAATCTCATTTATCTGCATTGGTTAGATCAAACTCTCTGGTTAGATCTAACGAAACGAATGTAACTTTAATTTGATGTTTTAGTTTTAGATGTGGATCAAGGCTGTAAATCTGATGTGAACCTCAATATCTTTTTTTTTTGTTTTGACAGACTCCAGGCTAACATCAAAGAAAACGTGACGGAACCTTATCTTGTGTGGTGGCCTGCATTAATGGGCCTCTAGATTCTGTTGGACATCCAACTTATCCTATGATGTACCCGCAGGCAAAGACCTGAGATTAAACAGGGAGATTTTTTTGTTATCCCGCATTAATTAACCGCGTTCGGACGAGACTGAACAAACTCTCAGACTGTTTTGCTTTTTGCCAGTACCCGCTGACCGCTATTCTTGCGGCTGTGCGTCTCCATGGGACCACATTCAAGCCCCCCCCTTTCTATAATCCCCTAACTTCTCCCCCCTCCTCAACCCTCCCCCTCCCACGCTCCCACCTCCTTACTCCCCCGAAAATGTAATGAAAACACCCCCTGGCTGTACGATTCCTCGCCACGTCATTTCCGTTTAATTTGTCTCGTATAAAACTACAATCTATGATCTACCTTTTACACTTTAAAAAATAAATCAATCATTCGTGCTTGCTTTGGTAGACATAAAAAATTGTTCCTTAATTTCGTTTGGAGTTACGTATTTTGTCTTATGTCTTATTCTGAGCACAAAGCCTTGCTTGAGATTGAGGAAGTTTGTCCTCTACTCCTCCCCCCTCAAACTACCGAACCCCCCCCCCCCCCCCTTCGCGCTTCCCATTCCCTCCTTCCCCCTCCCTCTCCATTAGAGATTTGGCGGAACTAATTATTTTCTGTATAATTATGTTCTAGATAAAAATATTTACTTGGGACGAAGTAAAAAACTTAACGGCGTCGGTTGTCTAAGTGGTTAGACTGATGTGCTCCTAATCCCGAGATTCCGGGTCCGGGGCTTCGAGCTTCAGCTGGGTCAGCTTGTCTTTGGCACTTTAAGCTGGGTCAGCTTGTCTTTGGCACTTTACATTAATTATTGCATTTAGCTCGGTTCTATCGGAGATGGACGTTATATTCTGAAGTGCCACCCCTCACCTTTTCAATGACCATAGGCTACAGTGTTGCAAAGGGCGTAAAGTCTAAACAATTTTGCACTTTTTTTCTGGTGTGTGACTATGACCCAACAAAACTTTATTGAGGGCTTTATTAACAACCAATGTCTCGCACACTAACAGCTTTTTCTGCATGGCATGTTAGCAGACAATTCAGGGTTTGAGCTCTAGAGGTAAAAGAAATACGAAATGTAAACGTACCCCACTGCACAATTGTAACAGAAATGCACCATTGGAAATCGAAATATCTCAGTCAGGATATTGTCAAATATGTATCCCACACAGCTTATGTTGGGCTTCGCAGTAAGAAAAAATTAAGAAGAACACATAGAAAACAAACAAAAAACAAACAAACAAACAAACAAACAAACAAACAAACAAACAAAGAAACAAGCACAAAAAATCGAAGCAGCCTTGCAGAGTATTATCTAAATTGTGTTGATAGGAACGTAAATCGTTTTCAATTACCACTGCAATAGCGGAAGCTCCACTTCTGTAAATTTTTAATGTTTACTCGAGAGCACTACAATAAGGTTTATACTTCTCACCTTCTGTAATAAGGGTGGTTGGTGGACGCCACTGCTAGGTCCTTCCTCCACTTCCTTCCTTCCTGCTCCTCCCTCCTCTCTCCACCTCACCCCACTTTCACACCACCTCCCTCACTCCCTTCCCTCCCTCCCCTCCCTCCCCTCCCTGCCTCACCCCACTTCCACACCATCCCCCTCTCTTCTTCCCTCTCTCCCCTACCCACCTCATCCCTACTCCCATACCACCCTCTTCATTCCCTTCCTTCCCTCCCTCCCAACATCACCCTCACTTCCACATCACCTCCCTCTCTCCTTCCCCTCCCTCCCCTCCTCGCCCCATCCTCACTTCTACGCTACCTCCCTCCCTCCCTCCTTTCCCCACCTCATCTCTACTCCCATACCTCCCTCTTCACTCCCTTCCTTCTATCCCCTCCCCAACTCACACTAACTTTTACTCTACTATCTCCCTTCCCTTTCCTCCCTCCCCTCCCCAGTCATTCCTACTCTCATACCACCCTCTTCACTCCCTTCCTTCCCTTCTTCATTACATCTCCCTCCCTCCTCTCCCTCCACTCCCCACCTCATCCTTACTCCCATACCACCCTCTTCACTCCCTCCCTCCCTATATCACTCTCACTTCGACACCACTTCCCTCACTCCCTTCGCTCCTTCCCAACACACCTATCCCCACTCCCACACCATCATTTTTCCTATCCCAATACCCCTTTCCTCTTGATGATGATGATGATGATGATGATGATGATGATGATGATGATGATGATGATAATCATACTACTACTACTACTACTACTACTACTACTACTACTACTACTACTACTACTA
>NW_004797580.1:759991-762344 GCF_000002075.1 Aplysia californica | reverse complement strand
ACACCATACACCCTGCACCCTACACCCTGCACCTTACACCCTACACCCTGCACCCTGCACCCTACACCCTGCACCCTACACCCTACACCATACACTCTGCACCCTACACCATGCACCCTGCAACCTGGACCCTGCACCCTGCACTATGCACCCTTCACCATGCACCCTGCACCCTGCACCCTGCACCCTTCACTCGGCTTTACTGAACTGTCTTGCAATCTCCTGCTGACACAGGGATGCACACTAGCCGTCGTTAATACACTGCAGAAAAGCGCCTTCTGTGCTGTACATGTAGCGGTTAGGCGCTTCGCTGTCGTAGATATCTACCCAGTTATACCTTGTTTACTTTCTTCTGACCACGGTTAAAGCTGGATAAAAAGAAATAGCTCTGTTTTATCTTCTCAGAACTTTGCAAGCGGGTTTAGATGTTGAATGACCAATAGAACAAAAAAGCCCGTTCATAAAGGTCACTGCAAACTGAGGTTCCGACACGTTTTCTTTGATTTGCCTAAAGCGGGGTAAAAATTGAGAGGGGATTTATGACATACTCTTACTTAAAATAAAGTTAAAATATAAAAAAGTTGACATATTTTCCTCAACACCATACTCTAACGTTCGCCAAAGAAACACAATTCCAGAGGCGGGGTGAGTAATTTTCGAGACTCACGTGGAGCACGTGGAGATGTCTAGACAGCCGGGGGATGAAATCAACAAACTTACACTGAAATGTGGGGGCAGGGTGGTGTTGCTGTCTCACAAAGAGGTTTTTAGTAGAGGGCCCAAAGAGAAATAGCCTACATTTTTATTACTGGAATAAGATTTTTTGAAAAAAATATCTTTGTTTTTATCAGTCAGCTTCCGAAGCGGGCTTCATCAAGTAGATCATCTACTATCATATTTGGCTTCTTTTCCGTCCAAGATATTCTCAGGAGTCTCCAAAAAACCACATTTCTGTTGCTTTTTCTTTATTTTTTGTTGTTGCTGTCTTTAGTGATTGTCCAGCATTCACAGTAATCACTGATAGCTTTTTAGAACTTTCTCATTGCTTCTCACGAGCCATGCATAAAAAGGAAGCATGCCAGTTTGTCACAGGCCTCGACTGGGCCCTGCATGATGGAAACTATCACTGACACTCTCAAAAAGAGTAAATGAATGATTGATTGATTGTGTGAATTGAATTTTACTTTTTCAATTGCTTTTAACGAAAGAACATTTATTGTTGGAATTTTACAGAGTAACTTGCTTTGATTTGCATACAAAAAGGAAGACATATTGAACAACTCAAACTGAATTGACATTTTAGAGGGACTATCTCTACACCACCAGTATGAAGGCGGAGAATTTAAAAAACACTTAAGTTACAACTACAGTGTTAAAGTGCTGTAACTAGGACGTTCATCAATATTTCAATACTTTAATGAAAGTGTGACAAACTGGGCCTATGGCAAGCTGGGCAGCCCCCTGTAAAACGTATCTGCACAAACCTACCTATTGATGCAGGTCGGTGGCCTATTTCTGATTGATATGCGGGTGGTTGGAGGATGTACCTGGTACGCTCTTTTTCTTTTTAAGCCTCTCTTTGTCTCTTGAGTGATTTACTGTCTATCCATCTTACTTTCTCCTGCACGGAATGACCGTTAAAGTGTCGATGTGCTTCTCTTTATTCAAACTAACAATTGTTCTCATCTCTCCTTCTTTTCATCGCATCAAAATCTCTCCAAAACACCTCTAATCTTCGGCACTTACAGGACCTATTTGTTTTGCAAGTGCCGTGAAACAATTACTAAAACTTGTAAAAAGCGCCAACAAAAAGCACTTCAGTGCACCAGTGTATGAAGGCTGTCCGTGTCACTGGTGGACCTACTTCTTCCTTTTCATCTGTCGTTTCTAGAACTGCCTGTAAGTCTTTCCTTTTGCCCCTGCACTAAATGGCCGATATTGTAACGATGAACACATCAGAATAATGTGACACGTTATCATTTCTCCAACGACCTGACTTGGGGAGTTTCTTTTAAAATCGCAAATTCGTGTAGCGTGCGGGAAAAAAATTCCGGAATATCGTATTTTACTTTTTCCCCCTGCACTGAATGGCCCTTGCTGTATGGATGTGCTTTTCTTGTCTAAAACAACAAACCCTGACGCGTGCGTCGATGCTGGCTCCCATTCAATCACATCTCTGCCTCTATCTATCTATCTCTCTTTCTCTATCTCTCTCTCCCTCTCTCTCTTCCCCCAGCACATAGATTTAGCGTTTATCGTCCATTTCTATTCCATCGGTCAGTAGAGAGTCAAAGATTCGTTCTCTCTCTCCCTCTCTCTCCCCCCCTCTCTCTCTCTCTCTCTCTCTCTCTCT
>NW_004797580.1:750061-754753 GCF_000002075.1 Aplysia californica | reverse complement strand
TCTCTCTCTCTCTCTCTCTCTCTTTCCCATATAATAATTATGTCCGACAGCAGATCGAAGCCCAAGTTATGGCACATTGCGAACTAGGTCTATGCAACACAAATGAGAAACACGAATTTGCATAATTCATACGATGCGTGTTGTAGCTTGCCTCTTTAAAGATAGGCCTAGAGAAATTCTAATTAAAAAATCTTTTCTTAAGAAGTGTCCCAAAACAGCACGTTTCTAAGCATTGTTGATGACCGGCCTTTGTGTCCTCAAAGAGTTGAACATTTGTGAGGCAGCGTGGTGGAATCAGGCTCTCGTCAATTTTTGGGCATGTAGAGTTATTGGTATCATCTTAAAGCTTGTTCACCTGTCTTTATATGGATGAAAAAAGTCCATTTATCTTGAATGAAAGTCAATATATTTGCAATTGAAGGAGGTGAGGGTGACCTGTTTTCAGAGGTAAAATTAGTGAGAAAATGGCCGCCAAAGATTAGTTATTTCCTTAGCTTAAGAGCCTGTTTTAACTAAAAATGTACATTTTTTTTAGCCTTTAATCAACTTCTTTTCAGAAAAATCCACACAGAAGTGAGTTCCTTAATGGACATGAAAGGTGTTGAGCCAAAAAACAAAAATTTGATTAAAATTCACAAACCTGCGGAAAAATGCAAGTTTCTTCACTTTGATTATTTTGACGAGAGCCTGATTCCACCACGCTGCCTCACATTTTCAGTTGGCAGGACATTTTGAATTTTGTCCGGATGGCGGCCGAAGCCTACTCTTATCGATTTTGGACCACCAAGGTATCTTTAACGTGCGCACCTTGCACACGGGACCTCCGAGGGTTTTTGGCCCTTATCCAAGAAGGCTAAGTGTTAGATCTTACCTACCATAAGATCAGGGGAGTGGCTGGAAGACAGCTATATGAAGGAGCCAAGGAGTAGCAGTAGAAAGACTGCAGAACGAGTGAGGAGCCTAGAGGAGTGAGTAAAGGTGGTAAGGGGTTGGGGGTAAAAAGTGGAGACGAAAGCAGACGACAGAACATGGTTAGTGCAGGAAAGGAGGTAAAAGGAGAACATTTTAGAGAATAAAATTATCAGTCCCTGTCAGGTTTCGAAACCGAGACCTATTGACTGAGAGGCAAACACTTTTACCTCTCGACCACGAGAGCCCCCAGGCAGGGTCTGAGCACCCCACCTCCTAAATGATGTAATTTCTGCCCACTCATCTTACGAATTAACGTCCATCACCGATAGAACCGTCCCAAGTCGCTTGGCGGAGATCCCCGCTTTTTAAAATGTAGGGATTTCACGCCCCCATCAACACAGTTTAGATCATTTAGAAAGTGGGCTTCAACCCTGCCTGTCAGACCCAACCCGGGCTGCGTGAGGAATATTGCGCCACAGCAGAAACACTAGAGATACTCGTTTGCTCATTGAAAACGCGTTATTTAGGAGCCTTTTGAAAAATAAGCACGAATGTCAGTATTCTTACAGGCTGTTCGATAGTGCTATTTTTAAAAATCTGAATCTTATAAAGTGTGCTCTTGATGTCTAGTGGTTAAAGTGTTGGCCTCTCATTCAGTAGGTTGTGGGTTCGAACACGGTAAGCGACGGACAATTTTCTTGTATAAATTTATTCCCTATCACATCCTTTCCTGCGCTCTAACGTTAATAATGTTCTGTCTTTTGCTTTCGTCTCCAGTTTCTGCTCAAACCCCCTCACCTCCTTTGCCCCCTCCTCTGGGCTCCTGACTCTTTCTGCAGCCTTTCTACTGCCACTCCTTGGCTCCTTCTTACTGCTGTCTTTCAGCCACACCCCTGATTTTCTTTGTAGGAAAGATCTACACCTAGCCTTCTCGGACAGGGGCGAAAAATTTCGGATGTACCGTGTGCAAGTTGCGCACGTTAAAAATCCCTTGGCGGTCCGAAATAGACAAAAGTAGGATAAGGCCGCTACCCGCGCAAAATTCATATTATTATCTTTTTCAGTTGCGAGCGGTTTGTGTACGGTTGTTTTAAATGCCCCGCAACACGACCTTTAGTCAGCAGCCGATCGGCCAGTATACATTGTATATGTCTGTTACGTCCCTAAAGAGTGAAAAGTTCTGCCCACACGGAAATCGAACTCAAGTCTTCTGCGTGAGACAGCAAAACAACTAACCACTACACCACAGACGCCGGAGAAACCTTAAACTTTCACAAACGACCTAACTGCATAAGCGCCGCTCTGGAGGATTCGAATCAGAGTCATCGGGACCATAGCCCAGCATGCTACCTGCTGAGCTACCACGGCGCACTCACTCACTGGACGTATTCCCGACACTGACGTATGCTCACCAGGGGGCGCGCTAGAGCGGAGAGCCAGGTCCCGATGGAGATTACAATTTTGTGACACGTGACCGGTCAGTTGTGTGGTCAGTTAGCCGTCTGATTGACGTGAGGGGCCCCAGGTTCGCGCCCGAGGGGGCTCCATCTCTCACGTTCGTCCCCCGCCGGGGTGAGTCGGTGTTATTGGGGTCAGGTCGGATTGAGCATGTTGTGTGTGCTCGGGCGGAGATTTACCGGAGCCTGTGCTATGACCGTTAGGCTCTTTGCCTTTGCACTCAGAAAATGTGAGTTCGATTCCTTTTGTGGGGAAATTATTGTGTCGAGTATCTTCATTAATTTGTCTTTTTGCTCTTCACGATTGGCCCTGGCAGACAGGGTCCAAGTAGCCCGCCTCCAAAATGATTTATATTGTACTAACTGGGCCCCCTTTCGATGAAAGGAATGATCGGTACTTTAATATCAACTAAAAGTCATTGGCCTACTATATTTACACTCTACTGGAATGAGGCAATACATCTTGAGAGATGCAAAAAATAAGAAGGTTTAGATCTCTACTCTCAAAACAAAATGCGGCCCGCGAAATATCACTTCCGGATTTTCTAAAATTACAGAGACAGGAGCGTCGGCCTACAAAAGCGATCGGCGAAATAAAGAAATTTAGCTTTTTGCAGCAAAACTGTCTCAAAACTGAAAAAACCAAGGGCGCCATGATCTGGAGAATATTTTAAAGAATCTTTTGGCGAAAACCGCATGTCTATCGATGCAGCCATTAAAAAGCCTTTTGAATAGCAAAATTCGGCCACCACAAATAGATAATAGATCTAAAGGGGTGTAAAATGGTTTGGGCTGAAGTATACACCAATATCATTGAACATGTTTAATGTGCCCGTTAATACAATACACAGACTGTGTGTGTTGGGCACAGACTTGTGTATGTCGGGTATAGGCTTGAATGTGTCGGGTACAGACATGTGTATGTGTCGGGTACAGACGTGTGTGTGTGTGTGTGTGTGTGTGTGTGTTTGTGTGTATGTGTGTGTGTCTGTGAGTGTGTGTGTGTCGAGTACATACCTGCATATATTATGTCGGGTGCAGACTGGTATGTGTGTCGAGTACAGACATGTGTGTATGTGTGTGCGTGTGTGTGTGTGTGTGTATGTGTGTGTCGGGTACTAACTTGTATGTGTCGGGTACAGTCTTGTGTGTGTTGGGTACAGTCTTGTGTGTGTTGGGTACAAACTTGTGTGTGTCGGGTACATAATTCGTTGAGTACAAAAATGTATGCTGGTGGCTGTAGGCTCTACATGTACAACAACACACGATCAGTGGACACACGACACACACGGTCAGTGGAGGACACATGACACACACAATCAGTGGAGGACACATGACACACACAATCAGTGGAGGACACAAGACTCACACTACACAATCAGTGGACACATGACACACACAATCAGTGGAGGACACATGACACACACAATCCGTGGTGGACACACGACACACACTATCAGTAGAGGACACACAACACACACGAACAGTGGAGGACACATGACACACACACTATCAGCAGAAGACACACCGTAACCTTAGAATTATACAGTTCAATCTGGCATTTTTGGCCGTATTGAGCTTCTCGTACTATGACAATGAGGCCAGAGACCAAACGTTCTATCTACTCTATCAGAATCGGAAAATTATTCCAAGTCGTTACCTACATATTCAAAGAATTGCATTCGAAAAAGCTTGACATGTTGTGTAACCCAAAATATTTTACGTCACATTTCTCAAAACAAAGTAGGCCTACTGAGCAGATAGAACTTTGTGATTCTGAGGAGGGGACGCGGCAACGTCTTGCGGGATCTGGGCCATGATATAAAATGATAGAGTTGCAACAATAAGGTTTACGTCCATTAATTAGCAAAAGCAAAGAGAAAACCTTGCTCATTAGTGGTCGGATGTGAGCAATTCCCCCCTGTGCCACAGAAACAAATCAATTTGACGTATTTACAGTCAACATTAGGAAAGATTTGATGTATTCTATCAGAAGTAATAAGCAAAACATCGATCTCTTTCATCAATGGGCGACATCTAGCTGAACACATCAAAGTGGACAATGATTGTGAGGACTGGGGATGTTTGGCGCCAAGGGTCGACACAATTTAGGTGAATTCGGAAATGGGATCTTGTGGCCCTGCCTCCCAGGGCTAATTCAGGCCCAGTATTGTACAACATCCACGGGGACAGGGGAGGAGGTCACCTTCACCTTCACCTTCACCTTCACCTTCGCTTTCACCTTCACTTTCACTTTCATTTTCACCTTCACTTTCACCTTCACCTTCACCTTCACCTTCACTTTCACCTTCACCTTCACTTT
>NW_004797580.1:747101-749961 GCF_000002075.1 Aplysia californica | reverse complement strand
TCACCTTCACTTTCACCTTCACCTTCACTGTTACCTTCTCCGTCACCTTCACCTTCACTTTTACCTTCACCTTCACTTTTACCTTCTCCATCACCTTCACCTTCACCTTCACTTTTATCTTTACTTTCACGTTCACCTTCACTTTCACCTTCACTTTCAATTTCACCTTCATTTTTACCTTCACCTTCACTTTCACTTTCACCTTCACCTTCATTTTTACCTTCACCTTCACCTTCACTTTTACCTTCTCCATTACCTTCACCTTCACTTTCACAATCACGTTTACATTCACCTTCACTTTCACCTTGACCTTCACCTTCACCTATCGCGCAGTCTGGGCGACCGTTGCGGCAGGACACAGTATAGCTGCTTCCACTCCTTGCAGTTCTCAGCTTTCCGTGCTAAAATATTCCAGCCACGGTCAGTCCTCTCTGTGATATCATTGTCTTCCCATTGTTTCCTCTGTCTACCCCTTCGTCTTGATTTATTTTTAAAAGAAAAGAAAGAAAATCATACAAAATAATAATAAGCCCCTCTCCCACCCGGAAATCGAACCCAGGACTTCAGCGCGCGGCGGCAAAGAGGTTAACCATCACACCACAGACGCCGGTTAGTCCGAGAATTACTTACTACAACAAGGCCTCCATACGACAACCATGTTCTCTGCTTATGTTGGCAAAGCGTCTATCTCTTTGTAGAAGATCTGAACCCCGTCTCTCAACAGTTAACGCTGTGGGTGGTTGGCGGGTCCTCTTATGTGGTTTGCTCCTTCTTTCCTATCTAACAACTATCGTCCTTTTCTCCCCTTCTTTTTTATGTTTGTTACTCTCTTGTAACACCTCTAATCTGCCGTAAAACCTCTACTAAAACTAAAAACAGTTAACGCTACCATCTGAGCAGGCGGGGCAAACTGTGGCTGTCATGGTGATTGCTGGATGAATACAAGCCGACTGAGAGGGGTGGGGCGTGGAGCGGGTGTGATTTCTGTACTAGCGGGTGGGACAGAGATTTAATCGTGTGAGCGAGCGGGAGTTGTGTCCCAGGATAAGGGATATAACTGTAAATTTAATGTTTTACGCCCCAATCGGCACAGTTAACATAATTTAGGCCGCGTGTCCACCAAAGCAAAAGTGACCCGATTGTGTGTCAGGAGAAGGTAATTCAGTCTGTTAGTGTCCAACGACGTGTGAGCAGCTCCGGCGACAGTGTGTCATTTCTTGTTATCGGGCTATAAATAGTTAGGAGGTCAATTTACGCAAGGCGTAAAAAAGAATATTAAGGGTTCTTAAAATATAAAATTAGTAAAATAGTTAATTTGCATTCCAAACAGGTGGTTTTCACATAGAGTTTCGTAATTATGAGGCGCTGATCACGAATATAACCTTCGGTTTTTCATCTGAATTGAAAATTTGAGGTTTTTCTTAGCTCTGTCTGGACCTATGGATGATGAGTCACCACACGGCCCGACTAAACTGCTGCATGGGGCATTCCAGCCCACCCATCTTTTGTTGGGAGGTGTCGTGTCGCTTTGGTGGAGACGTCGGCTTAGGAGGCGGGCTGCTTTGACTCTGATTGTCCGGGACAGCCAGGGTGAGAGGGATAATAGGTGTCTCTGGTGTTGTAGTTGGGCAGTTTGTCGTTGAACACCGGAGACTTGAGTACGATACCCATGTGGTGAGTTTTCCCATTGAGTATCTCCTTCTGTCTGCAGGGATGTTGCATTCCTCTCAGCCCGGATTGGCCCTGACAGGCTTGGTCGAAGCCCTAGATTATTCGCACTGTGTCGATTTGGGGCAGGAGGGGGGGGGGAAGGGGACCACTAACTATAATTACAATTTTAGAGGAATAAAAAATATCAGGGTACCGGTACAAGGAAAGAGAAAGACAAAGGAAGACCTGGATCAAGGGTGTGAAGGATAACCTGAAAACATACAACATTCCACTCAGCCAGGCCATCAAACTTGATAGAGCCAAAAAGTTTTCTCTCCTCGACCCCTTAGAGGTACAAGAGGACGGGTAAAGTAAGAAAGTAACGGCAAGTATAGTACACCAAACTTCCGTGTTGGTGTGGTATCGTGCATTCGTCTAAAGCACGAATGTGTGACCATTCACACCTATCATCCGTCTATCGCGCTTTATCGTGTGTGTTTTATATCAACATGGAAGAGAGGACTGAGAACACAGTTCAGAGAGTAGCGTACGGTTGCACTTTGCCTCATGGTTATTGGACTCAGTGAGGAAGCGGTCGGTCACAACACGAGAGAAGACGGATGAAATGTTACTGCTGCCATGAAACTCACCACACGAACCAACGACAACAGCTGATGGGAACACAGCCAGGCGGGGATCTAGAGTAAGCGTCAAACAAACTTAAGACTAAGACTAATATTTGAATTATTTGCAACATCAGAGCATCATCATCGTCACCACAAATAATCATCATCATGGTGGGAACACAGAAAGGGCCCAGATAAGTAATAAATTGTAAATTCTTTCGTGCGTCTCCAAGGAGCTTAGAACTGAACTCCTTGTGCGTCTCACACACATTACCACATGTACGGGGACGTTTGGTATGAACGAGCCGTTAGAGCAATGAACAAAAATACCTCCCCACTCGGGAGTCGAACTCACGTCATCTGCGTGTGAAGGCCAAGGGTTAATACAACCGCCACACTACCGACCACTGGGATGGGCAGGGGGAGAGGGGATTTCTGTACCTAGGGGAGGGGAGGGGGAAATTATCTGTACCAAAAGGACACAAGTGTGATCATGATATTATTTAAACTTCATTTAGTCTTTTTTTAATGGGTGGGGGGAGCTAAAAGGAGAAAAGAGCTATGAAGGAAGGAGTGGGGGGGGG
>NW_004797580.1:744803-746853 GCF_000002075.1 Aplysia californica | reverse complement strand
TCAGAGAGACATGAGCTGGGACATACACCGGCAATGATCCCGCCACTGGGTACCCCCAGATGTCCCCCGCCGGGCCGCGCCACGCATGCTGATGGAGACAAGATACCCGTCATTACTGCCGCCGCCAGACGGGACGAGCGGTAGCAAGGGCACTACACTATAAGATGGTTCACTCTCTTACCATTTCTCCCCACCCCAACACCCTTGGAAAACTAACAAACAAACAAACAAAAGCAAAACGAAACACCCCAAAAAAACCAAAATCCGAATTGAAAATAAACTTACCCCCCCTCCCCCCACTCACTGTGCAAAAGCTGGAAAGTCTATAATCGATAGTTTGGTAAATATTTGACAATAAGTTGTGCTTCGAATTTTTGACCGCTCTATTGTATCCTTAGCTGTTCTTTCTGACGAATTTCAGGCTTGTAATGGAGTACATCATTAGAGCCAAAATGAAAGGAAAGGGGGGAGATACTGTGTGCACTCGACTATAGCGCGTCTAGCTCTCAGCTCTTCATGAAAATTTAAGCGTAATGGCACGGCCTATAGTGCAAACTCTTCCCAGCAAAGTTGGTACAGAGAGCAAAGAGGTGGCCATGACAGTACGTGGTCAAGGACTAAGAGGTTATGGCCACTCCTTTAAAAACAGTATGTAACGATGAACTTAAAAAACAACAGCATTTGGTAAGTGTTTTACGGTGCTCGCAACTGCATAAGGTCATATGAACGCGTAGAACACATTAAACATTTTCAGTTGAAAAAAAAATTTGAATTTTGCCCTGATGGCGGCCGAAGCCTACTCTTATTGATTTTGGACCACCAAGGGATCTTTATCGTGCGCAACTTGCACACGGAACTTCCGAGATTTTTCGTCCCTATCCGAAATGGCTAGGTGTTAGATCTTACCTTCCGTAAGATCATGGGGTGTGGCTGAAAGACAGCAGCATGAAGGAGCCGAGGGGTAGCAGTTGAAAGGCTGCAGAAAGAGTCAGGGGCTCAGAGGAGGGGGCAACGGGGTGGGGGCAGAAAGTTGAGACAAAAGCAGACGACAGAACATTGTTTGAGAGCAGGAAAGGAGGTGATAGGAGAAAATAATATTTTAGAAAAGAAAATTTTCCGTCGCTATCCGGATTCGAACCCGGGACCTAGTGAACGAGAGGTGAACACCGTAAACTCTCGACCACGAGAGCCTCCTCAACGATGTATGATACAGTTGTGAGATAGGAGCATTTAAAAGATGTTTGTTTCTTTTAAGTGACTCAAACAGAGGTGGGAACAACGTAGCTATGTACAATCTTTAGCTCCCAATGTAGCCAATGACCTTTCAGAGAGGCAGTGCCAAAGACAACAGTTAGTGGGGTTTTGTCTTCTTTTTTAAAACTGTTTTAAAAAATTATTTTTGAACAGGGAAAAGTTAATTTGCACTCGACCCCCCCCCCTCTTTCCCGTCTTCAGTTGGCTTATACGACTTAAAAATAACTAGCATAATTATTCAGTCTGTTCGTTAAAAAGTCGGTGGAAGACGGGTTCGTTGGTGTGGTTTGCGCTTTCTTTCCTACCAAACATGTATCGTCCTTATCTCTTCTCCTTCTTTTCTTTGTACGTTACTCTCTAGCGACACTTCTAGTCTTTGGGCAATTATGTGACCTATTTGTGTTGCTAGTGCCGTAAAACTCTCTTCAGAACTTGCCTCATTCATAATGATTACTTTTTGCGCATACCACTAGCAGTCACATTTTTTCTGTCTTCGATGACTGCCAAGTATCTACTCCCCGCAGGTTAGCTGAGGAGACTAGTATACAGGGGAGGTGATCCCCCATTCCAAAAATGACAACGTCCTGTCCAACGGAGCCGGAATCGAACTCCCAACCTTTTTATTGATATCCTAGCGCTCCACTGTGACTGCTCGAACTTAATTACGGCAAGTGGTTGGAGGGTGTCACTGGCAGGTCCATCCTACCTGTTTTCTCTCCCTCTGTTGTCTCTCTCTCTCTCTCTCTCTCTCTCTCTCTCTCTCTCTCTCTCTCTTTCTCTCACTCTCTCTCTCTCT
>NW_004797580.1:743296-744645 GCF_000002075.1 Aplysia californica | reverse complement strand
TGTGTGTGTGTGTATGTGTGGTGTGTGTGTGTGTGTGTGTGTGTGTGTGTGTGTGTGTGTGTGTGTGTGTTTCCCTTGCGCTACACGAGGGCCATGGTGTCGATGTGTTTTTGAAACTCATAGAAAAGAAAGCAAAGACAAAGACAGGCCCATCAATTTCTATGGACAACAGTTGAGCTGAATGTTTTGTCGTCACCCACAGGAGATGTGAGGTCGATACCAGTGACGTGAGTTTTTCTTATAGAGTATCTCCGACGAGCTGCTGTGGCGGTTGGTTTATGTTTAGTTTTAGTATAAGGTTTTACGGTGCTCGCAACTGCTTTAGGTCATAAGAGTACCAAGACAGTGGTGGATGTCAACAGAAAAGTCCAAGCGGGGAATTAGGCTTACTCTGCTCACCTCTCTAGTTTCAACAGCACTAAGTCTGCTTCGACCCTCAAGGTACCCCGGAAATAGCAGTTCACAAGAGAGTGACAAACATACAAAAGAAGTAGAGGAAACATGACGATAGTAAGAATGAGGACAGAAAAAGTAGCAGTTATGCTGTTCCAGCACCACGTGAGCATGACATTGATAAAATAAATCAGCCCATTTACAATTCTACTGTGCATAAGAACGTGGGAATGGCCTAAAGACAACTTCAGTCAGTAGCAGTAGTAGCACTGCCGTGGTGGGATGAGGGTGGGGGTGATGTCTGCTTGTTGAGAAAACGTTAGTGAAAAGTTACTGAAGAGGGGCAATCAAGTTTTGCTTTGTACAAAAAGGTAATGAATAGCTATTTATAACCTCTTTGGCTTAGTATGAAATTCCCCTCTTTGAATATTTTACAAAGGATAAGCATTGGGGTGGAAAAAAAAATGAAAGAGTCTGAGAATATGGTGGGCAAGGCAATATTTTGACAACACAAAGTTCACGAGCAGCTCACCATTGTTAATTGGGACGAAAGCTAGGCCCAGACATATCGGTTTCTTGAGACAGGGAAATACGAGTTCTTTGAAAGCATGCTTGTAGGATTTTGAACAACCTATGTACGCTCCCGTTTTAAGACGATGCCCAATTATTTAGAAAGCCCTTTGACATTAAAGATTAAACCTGCTCGAGAGCAAATCATTTACTTTAATAGTACAATTACTTTTCTCTTTGTGTCAGTCAATAAACTTATCTTGTCCGTCCTTCCTTCAAGCCAGGCTGAAGAAGAGCATGTTAAGTGTGTGTTAATGTTTGTCTGTTCGTCTCCGCGGTCTGCACACATCCTCTCCGTCCTTGTCAGTTTGAACGAGACAACGTCACTAAAAATCGTCCAACGTATCACATCTCTCTCTCTCTCTCTCTCTCTCTCTCTCTTTCTC
>NW_004797580.1:739749-740866 GCF_000002075.1 Aplysia californica | reverse complement strand
TTTTTGAGCTGTTCGTGATGTATCTGTCCCTCCAAATAGGCTTCAGTTTTGACAGCGCAGCTGTTGTTTGCGCGATTCTGGAGAGAATCTGGAAGAGCTAGATCTATGCAAAATTTCGTGGGTATAGATAAATTCCTAAATGAGTTAGAATTGTTTTCATGCGGTTAGACGAAAGTGAACAAACTATAGTTCGGACTACAGCATCTGATCTATGGTTCTGGTTTGAATCCTCAAAGGAACCTCTTATCTCTATCTATCTATCTATCTATCTATCTATCTATCTATCTATCTATCTATTTATCTATCTATCTATCTATCTATCTATCTATCATCTATCTATCTACACCTCTCCCTATCTCCCCCCCCCTCAACCCTCCCCGCCCCGTCTCCCCACTCTCACTCTCTTTCTCACTTTCAGCGACATTCATATTTTACGTTGGATCACAAAATGACTAAAAGGTCAAGATTGTATCGATGGGGTTGTAAAACATCTTCTTTTCTTAAACGAGCGGGAAGGGAGGAGAGCTCTTTGTAAGGCCATAATCGATGACAGCATAAAACATCTACAATCTACATTCTACACCCCCCCCTCCCCCACTAAAGACACCAGCACATGTTCTGATGACGTCATCGCTGTCTCCGGCAGACGGGAAGCGACAACATTGACACCCATTGGCTAAGGGAGCTAATAAACGTTTTGTCTCAGACAGAAATAGACAAGGAGCCCCGCCTCCCTTCTGTCAGGCAGGGCGGTTGGAGGGTGCCGCTGCTAGCTTTTTTGCTTCTATTGTGTCTTTCTGCAGCTTCTGTCTCCATTTCTTGCTTTTCCTCCAGCACTGATTTACAGTTTTTGTCTTGTTCTTGTTCTTGTTCTTGTTCTTGTTGTTCTCCTTTTTCATCTGCTTTTCATTGTTCTTCTTCTTGTTCTTCTTCTTGTTCTCTTTGCTCTCCTTTTTCATCTGCTTCTCATTGTTCTTGTTCTTGTTCTTATTCTTGTTTTCTTTGCTCTCCTTCTTCTTCTGCTTCTCATTATTTTTGTTCTTGTTCTTCTTCGCGCGCTTCTATGAAGCAGACACTGGCGACGATGGTTCGCCACTCATTTCTCTTCTTGGACACC